>NC_043000.1:46753914-46771414 GCF_006345805.1 Octopus sinensis
GGCTTTAAATACAATTTCATTGTAGACAGTTAAGACTAGAGTAAGTGGTTGCAAATGAAATTGTAATCACTATTAAAACTCCACCAGATCACTCTTTTTCTGTCCGCAGTTGCAAAAACAAAGACAGCTATTTATGACTGCCCAATGTATCCAATTAATTCTAATAAATTTATCCACATATAGTGTGAACATGAAACTATAGTCTTATTCTGCGGTATATCACAACATCAAAAACAAAGAGTGCTAACGCATCAGTGATTTACTTTATCAAATTAACTGCCAAGAATGCATCTAATATGCAAATCCGTGTACCTGATTGAATAAAGCCTTTAATAATAGTGGCTATAAATATGATTTCATTGAGGGCAGTTAAGAGTAGGGTAAATGGTCGCTCATGACAATGTAATGATGATTGAAACCATAAACCAGCTGATTCTTCATTTTCTGTCCATAGTGAAATGATGAAAACAAAAACAGATGGCCATTTTCTGTCCACAATATGTAACTGATTTCAATTAACTTACATGGCTGTGTGGTTAAGATGTTTGCTTCACATCTATGTAGTGTTGGGTTTATACCTATTTCTTTATTACCCACAAGGAGCTAAACACAGAGGGGACAAACAAGGACAGACATAGGTATTAAGTTGATTACATCGACCCCAGTGCATAACTGGTACTTAATTTATCGACCCCAAAAAGATGAAAGGCAAAGTCGACCTCGGCAGAATTTGAACTCACAACGTAACGACAGACGAAATACTGTTACGTTGTGAGTTCAATTTCCGCCGAGGTTGACTTTGCTTTCATCCTTTCGGGGTCGATAAATTAAGTACCAGTTCCGCACTGGGGTCGATGTAATCGACTTAATACCTATGTCTATCCTTGTTTGTCCTTTGTTGGGTTTATACCAACTGCACAGTACCTTGGTTGAGTGTTGTTTCCTCGTGCTCTGGACCAATCATAATCGTTTCACTAGGAAAATTATTTAATGTAATGCTGTGCACCATTCATAATTATTTTACTTATTCAGTTGAATATTTTTTGTGCAACATTTATTTCTGAAAATTATTTACATTATTTACAATTGACGGATATTTTCCTCATCTTGTTTGTGTTAACCCTAATCCTGAGTTCCTTTTGAGCATTGGGCCGCATGGAGGCAAAGTGGTTGAGTTTCTTTTGAGCGTTGGGACTCATAGAGGCAAAATGGCTGAATTCCTTCAAGTGTTGGCCTCATGGAGGTGAGGTGGCTAAGTTCCTTTCAAGCATTGGGCCCCATGGAGGCAAAGTGGCCAAGTTACTTTCAAGTGTTGGGCCTCATCGAAGTAGTGACCAAGACCTTTGACATTATGTCATGCTTGAGAAGAAGGCCTGTCAAGCTGAGCAAAATCAGTCATGGTAGATACCAGTGGCATGTAAAAGCTCCCATTACACACACTTGGAGTGGTTGGTGTTAGGAAGGACATCTAGCCATAGAAAACCACGGCAAATCAGACTGGAGCCTGGCACAGCCTTCCAGCATGATAGCCCAGTCAGACTCTCCAACCCATGCCAGCATGGACAACAGACGTTAATTGAGGATGAGGATGATAATGATGATTAGGATTTAAATTCCATTCTATGAAAAGCTTTCTTTCTACAATATTCTTAAAGAAGTGAAAGAAATTATCCAGTAACTTCAGCCAGTACAAATGAGTCTGATAGGTGTAAAAGGCTAAGTGATGTCACTTGTCAAGAGTACAGATGACAGTCAGATCACTGATGTTTGTTGTGTACTCCGCTGTCATTATTCTGTCATTATTGCTGTTATTCTGTGCATCTGTGTGTAAAAATCAGTTGCATTTTGCAGGGTTGCTTTATTTTCAACCTTACCATAGAAATGGAGAAAGACATAGTGCTAGATATAAAAAATAAATCATTTGGGTGAAATCTGTGATGAGCCCAAGTGACGCTGATGATCTGGATTTGCCTCTGATATATATATATATATATATATGCAGGGGTTGGTGGCAGTTCCTGCTGTATTCTTTCGCCGCAACTTTCTCTCACTCTTTCTTCAGTTGGCCTGCTCGCTTAGCCAGCGGGGTGGCATCATTTGAAGACTAAAACAATGCAAAGCGCATTGTGACCAGCGATATGTAGCAACATCTGATAGTCTGGTCAGCCACGGTGATCACGGTGATATATATATATATATATATATATATCTCACTTGTGAAGACCGGTTGAGGCAAGTGAAAATCAAATCAAATCAAAT
Source organism: Octopus sinensis (assembly GCF_006345805.1). Lineage (NCBI taxonomy): Eukaryota > Metazoa > Mollusca > Cephalopoda > Octopoda > Octopodidae > Octopus > Octopus sinensis. Next base: position 46,756,174 of record NC_043000.1, read on the forward strand.
CAAATCAAAATAGACAAAATAGATGAACATCAATGGAATTTGTATCTTGTGGTACCAGTGCCTGTGGCACACAAGAAATCCATCAGTGCCGTAGTCAGTGCGGTGGGCACATGACAAACACCATCTGATCGTGGCCGTTCGCCAGCCTCATCTAGCACCTGTGTCGGTGGCACATAAAAACACATCCGAAGACCCGGCAAGACTAGTCAGGCCATAACCCATGGCCCCTACCTGGGACGTAGTCAGTCCACCTGTGCATACCTTCCTTCTTGTGACACTTGTGAAGACCTGTTGAGGCAAGTGAAAATCAAATCAAAACAAATCAAAATAGATGAACATCAATGGAATTGTATCTTTGTGGTACCAGTGCCGGTGGCACGTGGCACATAAGAAAACCATCCGAACGTGGCCGTAGCCAGTACCGCATCGACTGGCCTCCGTGCTGTGGGCACGTAACAAGCACCATCCGATCGTGGCCGTTTGCCAGCCTCATCTGGCACCTGTGTCGGTGGCACATAAAAACACCATCCGAGCGTGGCCGTCTGCCAGCCTCGTCTGGCACCTGTGTCGGTGGCACATAAAAACACATCCGAGCGTGGCGTCTGCCAGCCTCGTCTGGCACCTGTGTCGGTGGCACATAAAAAACACCATCCGAGCGTGGCCGTCTGCCAGCCTCGTCTGGCACCTGTGTCGGTGGCACATAAAAAACACCATCCGAGCGTGGCCGTTTGTCAGCCTCGTCTGGCACCTGTGTCGGTGGCACATAAAATCACCCACTACACTCTCGGAGTGGTTGGCGTTAGGAAGGGCATCCAGCTGTAGAAACACTGCCAGATCTGACTGGACTGGTGCAGCTTTCGGGCTCCCCAGACCCCAGTTGAACCGTCCAACCCATGCTAGCATGGAAAGCGGACGTTAAATGATGATGATGATGATGATGATGATGATATATACATGGTAAATAACAATGGATTAAATTGCTATATTCTTCTGAAGATCTGGTGTTTCAAAATGATTATACAACTACCTATGCAATGATAACGGCATATCTTACAGTTTATACACTAGTGAAGTGAGTGTAAACATTGTGTAATTTACGATGTTATAATGAAGACTTTTGTTCCATTCTACATACAAACACACATACATATTAAGAGAGATACAATACATATACATATGCATATGTGTCTGTGTGTATGTATATGTTTGTGTCTGTTTGTGTTAACATTGTGTGATAATTGTGCGAACATCATAATCATTGAAGGAGATTTGTTTATTTGCAGTTTTCTGTGAAATCTCGTCCAGTTATTGTGTTGTTTGTGTTCAAAGAACTAGAGAAATATAGTATCATAATATCTTTCTTAGCAATCACTAAATACTAGTGATGGAAAGAGCAGCTGCCCATAGAATGGAAAGTAGAAATTAAAATGATGATAATGGCATTGACAATGACAACACAGATATGGCTTTGATTTACAGATTTGTTCTGTAGTATATCTTAACATAAAAAAAGCATTGCTAAGCATATCACTAAAATATAATTAGTAGCGTAAAATGTCTTGTGAAATAACTCAGAAGTAATGAATAACGCAATATCTCTTTTTTGTATTAAAATTTCTGAACTCTGTAATCACTGTAAAACTAGTTACTGTTTCAACCAAATTCATTGTAAGCTAACAAGGGACCCTTTACGTGGTCGCTTGGCTTACTAGAAATAACAGCAAAATCACACTCAAATCATGCTTACTAGCTTAAAAAAGGGTACAATTAATGTAGTTCTGGGTCTGCTAAATGTAGAAAACTAAAGGAATTGTTAAAACTGGAATATATTTGCTGGTAGGTTTGCTTGATTGAAATTGACTTTGGCTTTAATAACAACAGAAGCTGCTATAACAACAACAATAAACTTCATTTGTAAGAATCTTTGTAGTTTAAACTTTAATGCAGTTCCTTGTATAGACATAGGTTGAGTATCTTGTCAAAATAGGTGGAATTTTTTTTATGGGTCAACAAATGAGCTTCTGTGTGCTAATTTAATCTGATAGAAATAGAAACCAAGTCTCCCGGAAATATCCATATAATCGTATGATTAATAAAAGAAGATACATTAAATAATATAGTCCAAAAACTGGATGGTCAAAATCAGAATGTCTTTAAATGTAGGTCGATTCGAAATATTAGAAAATACACAAAATTCTTCGTAAATTGTAATCTAAATTGTTTAAAACAACTGCAATAGGATATGATTTGAATAGCAGCATTACCTTATTGTTATTATCATCAATACCATCGTTGCTGTCATCTTCATCATCATCATCATCAGTGATATCATCAGCATCGTCGTCGTCATCATCATCATCATCATCATCATCATCATCATCATCATCATCATCATCATCATCATCATCTTCATCATTACTATCTTTTTTCATGTCTGCTTATTTGTACCAGCATGAGTTAGATTGGACTTCTTTGGATGCTCTTCCTGATGCCAACTTTTTATTTAATGGCCCATACAGTATGTGAAAACATGATGTACTTCTATGTCTGTTCCTGAATATAACATTACTTTACTTTCCATATTACATTTCGATGAATCTCAAACTGTTGAAACAGTAACTTTCCACTTACATATTCCACAAGCTAACCAGTGAATTTCTGGATGGCTACCTGACCTGCTAGTTATAGTCAAATCTTCTTTTCTGTCCTACTCAGAAAATGGAAGCTTGACATCTCCTTATTTCAGCAATGAGGAAGCAGTTGTTGATCAACTGTTCATTGAATTAGCATATAAGTACTGAGTGTTCCACAGACATAAGAACCCTTCATGTAATTGTTAGGTAAAATCCATGTGAGATAGTGTGCAATAAGGATACATCATCTAAGTTCAAATTCCACCAAGGTCGACTTTGCCTTTCATCCTTGTGGGGTCAATGAAATATGTACTATTTGAACATTAGGGGTCAACGTAATCAACTTATGTCATTCCTTTAAAATGGTGACCTTGTGCCAAAAATTTCAGACTAATATGGATAAAACTTTGAAATACAGGTATAACTGATCTAATAGCTTTTCATGAATTACCATCTGCACAATTTCACCTATGTGGCTTGGGTTCACCTGAAGCACTTGCTCAAGATGTCATTCACTGAGATGGAAACTAGGACCTTGTGATTGCAAATTGAACTTCTCAACTATTTGGCTATACTGTTGCTACCCATGCTTCATTTTCTTAAAAGAAAGTAATGTATTAGATAATGTTTTCTGGGGTAGGGTGCCCCTGAATAAAATGAAATTTACATGGATTAAATATTTTTGATCATAATTCTGCTTCATCATAGCGGACTTTGGGCTAACCAAAAAAAGTAACATAAGTAAAATTCCTCATGCAATGCACTTCAGAGTATTTTATGGGATGTGGTGCCCATTGTTGTTAAATGTACTTTATAGCAATGAAAGAAAATAATACAAGTAATATGATGAGATATCAAAACATTACCAAAGAAGAGAATAGAAATCTTTGTGTTGTTGAGGGTTTAATGTTTGGGCATGTAGACAGACGAAGTGTCAGATATAGTCAGATATTTGATTTTGATTTTCCAGTTTCAGCTAATGAGCTGTGGCCATGCTGGGCACCGCCATCTAGATATTTAGATAAGAAGATTGATAGATAGATAGATAGATAGATAGCTGAAAAGTTAGACAAACAGACAACTAGCTAGCTTGATAGATAGATAGGTATATATATATATATATTATATATATATATATATATATATATATATATATATATATTATATATATATATACATATATACATATATATATATATATATATATATATATATATATATATATATATATATATATATATATATATTATATATATATATATAGATAGATAGATAGATAGATAGATATAGATAGATAGATAGATAGATAGATAGATAGATAGACAGACAGGCAAACAAAGAATTAGATGCTTAGAGTGGGTATGAAAAAAGAAAGAGAGAGAGAGAAAGAAAGAGAGGGAGATTGGAAGATTACCTTTTTCCTTTGTAATGCTATTTTCTCACATTACTATAAAATACTTTCAACAGCAATAACTTCCTGTCCACAAGATAACATGTTGCTTGTGATACAACATTACATTACATACAGTACATTATATTAACTGCATTAAATTTTTTTTTAAATAAACAAATTTGAATAAATAAAATAGATAAATTAGTGTTAATGGAAAAAAAATTGGAATTTTACATTCAAGTGATTTTTATAGTTTTCTATTTGATAGATAAAATATTAATTTGGAGACAAAATTCTTATATTTGTGATTATATTCAACGAAGACTAGAAACTGAAGATATGTTAGTTTTAAAATCATGTATTTTTTGCAAATTCAATCAGAATTAAGATGTCATTTCTCATTCATTTCTCTCTCTCTCCCTCACTTTGTAATTTTCCACCTCTCTACTCTCACTGTACATACACATGCACACACACACACAGACACACAGTCAGACTCACACACACACAAACACAAACATGCAGATCTGTGTATGTGTGTGTATACACACTGACATACATACATGTATGCACACACACACACACACACACAAACACACATACGTGCACACACACACACACAGACATACACACACACATATACATTATTCAGTCTGGAAAGACTTTAGCAAAATTTTGTTCTCCTTTTACATTGTTAGGCATCTCCACATGTATGTTTCTGTGTATATGCCTGCATGTATATGCATATATATTAGTCTTTGTTAGCAGAAACGCCTGTCATTGACTGAACTGAAATAAGCTGCCGAAATTGTACTATGAATATTGAAAATTATTCACTTAGATTGTATTGAACATATATTAGAAATGGTTGTTAACTTTCATGTAGAGGATAGAGCTGTTTTTCTTTTGGCCAATATTGTCATGGGTGCATATAAACTTCTGATCTATGACCTATAGTATTTCTTAGTCTATAAATGAAGCAAATATTACACAAACTTTGGCTTATGCCTTGTATAAGATAAGTCAATAAAAGTTCAGGGAAAACTAAAAACATATGTACTATAATTTATTGAACTCAAGTATTACAACAAACAAAAATGCGAATAGCTTTTCGTAGACGAATATAGTGTGATGTTGACTATGTCAATTTAAAGTTATTAATAATTTTGCAAATTTTAGTTTGTTGGTCCCATGGTAAAGACTTCCTTATAGACAAGGTTTCAGGTTTTACTAGTAGGGGTAAAAATGAAACGATTGTTCTTGCTCTCCACTCTGGATGTACCAACATATAATTGACCATGTGAAAAACAGACCTCTTCTAATTGCAAACCATCAAATTTCAAAACCTGACCTTGGGACTTATTATTGAACATTGCAAAAGACAGACGAATCGGATATTGAAGTTATTTGAACTTTAGGGGGATATTGGAAGGTATTAAAGGCAAGTGAGGAAATAAAAACATCTTCACCTTTTCCACAGCCAGAAATTATTGTGGCTTATATGACATTTCTCATTAATTTCTTGACAACAAGTCTTGTGCAATTACACAGTTTGGTTGAGAAAGGTTGTGCAGAAGCAATGGAAAGCAACGAGGAAGAGCTGGTGGCTGCAGTGAGCCTATGAACTCAAATGGGTAATTGACTATTTCCAATTAATCCACAACAGAGTCTTTAAATTTGTAGGTATATTCATTTCCTGGTAAAAGTTTCTCGAGTCTTCCATTTAAATCATTCGGAGTAATGGTCTTTGGTGCCATGATTGCTCTTTTGCACAAGCAAGAACATTTGTGCAATATACTTCGCAAAAAGTTTTCAAAAGTTCCTCAACTGAGCTAAACAAGGTGCAGATTTTTGATGGATTCAAGTCACCTTCATGAGTGATATCTATCCTTCCTTCTCCAAGTTACAAAATAATATGGGCAAAGTGTTCCAACAGATGGTGCCCATGCAAATGTACCCTCATATTTATAGAAAGCTTTAAAACTTTGATATGTTTCCATAAAACAGAAGATTTCAAGCATGCTTTCAATTCATCTGCCTTTGTTTTCCTGGGAATCACTGGCAAATTTTGTCTGAAATCACCTGAAAGTATTACTGTTACACCTCACATCAAACAATTGAAATTGAATAAATCCTGCAGCATTCTGTTAACAGCTTCTACTAAATTTTTATGGGACATTGTAGCTTCATCTCATATGATCAAAGAACATTTCATGAGAACTTGAGCTAAAGAAGAACTTTTACTAATATTGTCAACAGATTCATCATTTGAAGTTAAATTTAATGGCAGCATGACTGCTGTGTGAGGAGTTCAACCTCCTGGGATGAAAGTTGCAGCAATTCCAGAGCTTGCTACAGCTAAGGTTATTTCCTTTTTTGCTGACAGATTTTGGCTAGCACTAAATTTGTAACAAAATTTTTCCAGTTGCTTTTGGTGAGTCTAAAAAATATAATCCTCCTCTCTTCAGGAAATTTTCCCTTTTCATTTTACCTCTGTTTTTTTTTATTAAATGCAAATATTATCAAGACATTGTTTTACAGACTGATGCTCTTCCTATCACTAACCCTTATTTTACTAATAAGAAGTTTGATATTTCTCATGTCACTGAGGGTGCAAAGCAAACAGTTGGTCTATTGACAGAAATGACAACAACACTGCACTTTGGGGTAGTTGCAATTGAGAAACATCAACATTTTCAGTATGAGATTGCATTAATTTATCATGGTAATTTTGTTTGGTTTTCACTAACAATGTGTCTTTGGCATGCTGCTTATATTCTAAACCTAACTTCTAAGAAAAATGCCTGGCACCACAGATGCATGCTTTTGTTGTTTAGCTGTCTGTTTCAAATTGTAATGACAAAGAACCATAGACCATTTCCTTATTTTTTTGAGTAGTTGTACAGATTTTAAAGAAATTGTTCTTTCTCATTCAATTTCTGTTGTCTCGTGTTGACTTTTCTATTTTGAAATATTTTTCCATTAGTATTTCCTTCAATACCTTGTATGTATTCCTCTGCAACCATTATTTATTCTTTGTCACACAACAGTTGTAATAGTGCTACTGGTTTCTATTGTTAGGAGACAAGGTGTTTGCTCATTTGCTTCAAAGACTGAGTTGCCCAGAAGTGCCTGTTGTAATTCTTGTTAGGAATATAATTAAGTTCACTTCCATTTTTGCTTGAACGCAGGTAAAAAATATTTTCTTTGCTTTCTTTTGGACTTGTGTGTGTTCTTATTAATTTTTTCCCAATTACAAGTTTTTACTTGAAACTACCTTAAGTTTGAAACTTCCTTTTGTTCTGCTGTGTAATTGTGGTTTGGTTCACTTTTAGACAGCTACTATGTGAGCAAATTAAAGTGCAAATGATGCTAACGCTGTTTTCAGAATTATCTCTTAGACTGATTTGAATATTTTTATGTGTTAAACATTGATTTAAATGTTCATTACACTTTTCTTTTTGCTTTTTAAGCTGTCTATTATATTTTTGCATTCTTATCTTTTCCCCATAAGCTGACAGAACATATTTTTGCATAGAATATTTATGTATGGTGACATTTGGAAAATGAAAATGACATGCTTTTAAATGGCTAAGGAAAAATTTATAAAAAGATACCTTCCTCTTTTTGTTGTCTTACTCTAAGTATCAAGAGTAGGCTTTTCTCTGAATATTATCATATTTTAAAGGCAAACTTTGGAGTAAAATAAATGTGTGTATACACCAGGAATCAATAGTAATAATAATAATAATAATAATAATAATAATAATAATAATAATAATGATAATAATAATAATAATAATAATACTAATAATAATAATAATAATAATAATAATTAATAATAATAATAATAATAATATAATAATAATGATAATAATAATAATAATAATAATAATAATAATAATAATAATAATAATAATAATAATAATAATAATAATAATAATATTAATAATAATAATATTTTAAAAGGATTGACGTAATTCTTCACAAAGGAAATTTCAGCCCTGAAGATGAAAAAAGAAAAGAAGCTGAAAAAGTTGATTTCCTATTCCTCTGAGCCAGTGAGCAATGAAACATTTTGGTCGAGAACATTTGATATGAAATAGGAGAAGTCGTCTTTACTTTCAACACAAATGTTATGTGATAAACTTATTGACATCAGGTTGAAAATTGTAGCAGAAAATTTTCATAAAATTCCAATACAATCAACCGTTTTTTCTGGCACAGAATTTCTAACATACAGTCCACACCACACACTGTTCATTCATCACACCAGGAACAATCATTTGTTCAGAAATTTTTATATTTATGACAGTTTCACAAGAATTAATAGCACAAATTACAATGTTGTACTCACTACAAACAATCATCATTCCTATAGTTCAACAACTTCATGTAACTAATCCCCAAGTTGGTGCATATAATTGTAGCCTTTTTGCCATGGTGTATGCATTTGAATTGGTCATTGGAAATACTCCAGAGAAGTTTTTATTTGATTGGTCAAAAAGGCGAGCATATTTAAGATTTTGCCTCGTAAACAATAAATTTGTTCCTTTCCTGAAAATAAAGGTTTTTCAAATGTCTACAAAAACCACAGAAGTCACTTACTTTCTTTCACCTACCCAGAAATGGATTACCCCTAGAAGTATGACTAAAAATTATAACTTCTCACATGAACATTCAGAACAAATTTTATCATTCAAGAGGTTCCATATTTTTAGTGAAGATTTTGAGCAAAGCTCAAAAAGTAGTCAGGAATCTAATGAGAGTAGGACTATGAAAATCACTTGTCCGAGAAAATCCATCACACTAGAGAATAAGTCGGTCATTAATTTATCTAAACTAAAAGTTTCACCTGACTATGTCTCAGCCTTAGATCTTGGATTGAGTTTCTGCCCAAGCGCTAAGAATTTCAACAAGAATAAACTACCTCAAGGGCTATTTCAGTTTGTCTGCTGTCACAAGCTGAAGGAATATCTTTTTCAAAAATTGGTGGCAAGGAATCAGGAAACCCTATGCTTACTGAAAATAAAAATGATGATGATTGAATCTAGCATAATTGGATTGAAAACAATCCCTATTGATATCCAGATAATGTTTGGGTTGGATGTTCATAAGCACTACCGTAATTTCTTGAATCTTGTCAGACAGTTATTTGAGAAAGCCTTAAAACAAGGGCAAAGAAGTACTGGAATAACCTCACAAATTCCCAATTTTACACACTCTGACATCTAGCTAATAATGATTCTATTGTTATTAAAATGGTGGATAAGGGTGGCTCTATCATAATTATGGACAAAAGTAAGTATATTTCGGCTTGTGAAGAATTACCTGTTGATCCAAACTCCAATTACAGAGAAGAACTTGACAAAATAATTCTGGAAATGGAGGAAAGCAATTTCATAAATAAGGCCGAATCCAGGATTTTTTGATCAGTAAGTTTCTCCACTGCACCCAATTTGCAGCAAATATTAATGTTGTACAGCCAAGATTTCAGAATGGTTGGATGGTTTTCTACCTCTTGTCACAGAAAGATCAAGTTCCTATATTCGGAATACTTTTGATTTTGTGTCTAAAATCAACAACTTTTTTAAGCACTGAGGCCATATCGAGAACAGTTTTTTGGTAACTATGGATGTTTCTTCCCTTATATCCCAATATTGACCACAATGAAGGGGTAGAAGCATGCATGGCTGCCTTCGAAAAGTGCTCAAACAAAAGCATTCCATTAAATTTTCTTTGTAGATTATTGAGATTTGAGTTACAAAGTAACACAATGAAATTTGGACAAAGATTTTACCACCAGAGAAGGGATTGCATCATGGGTACTCTCATGGCAGTTAATTTTTCTAATATCTTCATGACAAAATTCGTGACACAGCTACTGAAGAGATTCAAATCCCTTTATGGTCATGAACGAATACTTCAGTTACAGTTCACTGATGAAATTTTTTTTGTCTGTGAAGGATCACAGGATAGTTTAATTGACTTCTTGCATTTCAGTGACTGTTATGCTAAAAACTATGGCTTGAAGTCCAACATAAAATTTATGTCTAGTTTTTCAAAAACTAGCTTTGAATTTTTGGACACAAAAGTTAAGTTTTCTGGAGGTAGAATAGTGACAGTTATTTTGCAAGCCCACGTCATCCCACATTGATCTCCACTGCCACTCTGATTATCCACTCTGATTCCATCTGGAATCATAACAGAAATGTTATGATTTATACAGAAGGTGGAACATGTAAAGATTCCCATTTTGATGTATGTGGCAGAATGCATGAAACGCAAGCTGATTTATGTTGGTAGTACAACAGAACAATTAAACGAAAGATTTAATGGGCACAGATATGACATCAAGCACAATAGCAGTGGTTCGACAGAACTTGCTGAACATTTTGCTTCAAACGGCTGCAGTTTTGAAAAAGACTTGAAAGTGCATATTCTCAGAAAATATTCTGAATTACTTCTCAAAATTCATGAGGAGAAATATGTTTGTGGGTTATTAACATCACGGCCTGGAGGAATGAATAAAATAACAGGAGAAAATAATCAAATTTATACAAAACTGTTTGATTAAATATTCTTCTTCTTTTTTCCTTTTCTTTTTTCTTTCCTCTATCTTTCTGTCTTTTTTTCTGTCTTTTTCTTTTTGCCTGTTATAAAATTGAAACTTAAAGTGCGGACTCTGGTTTCTCTCGTTCATAATTTGAATTTAAATATCTATAATTTTGAATTTTTATCGCTTCTTATTTTGAACTCGATAAAGACAGACTTACTGCCAAAATATCATTCAACCAATAAAATATCTATTACAGTAAAGTTGCATTCTTCATCTTAATAAAAATAATAATAATAATAATAATAATAATAATAATAATAATAAGAATAATAATAAGAATAATAATAAGAATAATAATAACAACAATAATAATAGCAACAACAACATTAATATTATCTTAATATTATCTTAATTTACTTTTCACAGTAAGATAGCTGTCTTAATCTAATACTGCTTCTGTTGCATATAACAGAGCAGCAGCAGCAGCACCAGTAGTAGTAGTAGTAGTAGTAGTAGTAGTAGTAGTAGTAGTGGCAGTAGCAGTAGCAGTAGTAGTTTCTAAGATAAGCACAAGGCTTGAAATTTGGCAGGATCGAGGATTAAGTTGATTAAAATTGACACTATCCCTTGAATGGTGCTTTATTTTATCGATTCTGGAGAAGATAAAAAAAAAAAGTAAAGTTGAATTTGACAGGATTTGAAGTGAGAATGTAAACTGCAACAACCAGTGCAAGGCATTTTGTCAGACACTATCAATTCTCCCAACAATAATGCATTCAGTCTAAATTTAAAGATTATATATTATCATCTTAAATCTTATCATTCATCAGCTATTTATCAATCATTCTACATTATATTCATTCAGAACATATAAAGTAACACTTTCTTTAGTAATCCACCAGTGAAACTAAAATCTGCATGCAATTGGTTTAAGTCATGCAATGGTTCAATTAGTACTTAAAATACCATTACTAATAGTTATCAACATATCAACTTGCTGCCACTTAAACAGACAAATAAGAAAACTATATGACTCCGGATACAATAAGTATCTAATTTTCAAATCTTGAATATGCTTTTGGAAACCTAAAAAGAGAGAGACATTACAGTGAAACGATACATACAAACTTATATATATACATACACATATACATATATATATATATATATTATATATATATATATATATATATATATAGATATATATATATATATTCATATATAATGTGTATATACATGTGTATATATATATATAGATATGTATATATATGTATATATGTACATATATATATATGTATATATCTATATATATATATATATATATATTATATATATATATATATATATATATATATATATATATATATATATATATATATATTATATATATATATATATATATATCTGTGATAATTTTGATACATGATATATGTTGCATATAACTTATGTTGTCAAGAAATGAGATATGAATCAAAATTTAGTTTCAACAATAGATGTCTACAGGAAGTGACAATTTGTAATAAGAATTTTGAATGAATTTTGTGAAAACTTTCTATGTGCAATTAAGAAAACTTTCTGGTGAATTGTAAGAGTAGATTTTTGCTGATAATTTCTAATCTTTTTCAATTATGGTAAATTCATTGGTCTACACTTCATATCATCATATCATCATATCATCATCATCATTATCATCTTCATCATCATCATTATTTGGGTGGAGGAAAGAATAAATTAGAATCCACATGATAAACATGAAATTAAAGAAAATTAAAATCTAGATGTTTAGATAACTTGTTTTATATAGTTTCTCCAATTTTTATTTTGTTTTTATTTTATGTATTTGATATTGAAATATTTCTTCGAATATGAAATATTGAGTATAAAGACAGAGTGTAATATGGCTATCAATCTTTTCAAAGCACAATATTATTTTCCACATGATGTATTCCTGTATTTCTACAGGTCTTTTTTGAAATTTCTTTATTAGTTCTTGTGTTTCTGTTTTTACTTTTTGCATTGAATAAACATGAAAGCAGAATAACTTCACAAACAAGAAAATAAATAAATAAAGAAACTAAAATGATTAAAAAAAGTTTTTCTAAATATTCTTTTATAAAAAGTAAATGAAAGTTGTTTTTTTTTCTTCTCTAAAATAGAAAAAATAAATTCTGAAAAATACATTAGTTATCAATCCATCCAATTAGAGCTAATAAAAAAAATTAAATAAAATTAAGCAAAACAACAAACAGAAACTGTTAGTGCTGCTGTTACTACTACTACTACTACTACTACTACTACTACTACTACTACTACTACTACTACTACTACTACTACTATTTATTTTTAGCAGAAGCAGATATCAAATAAATCAATTTTATAAACAAGATTTTTTTTTCTTTTCTCTCCATTGTATTTTTCTGAAGTTTTATATTTAAAAACAAAATTCTGTTTTCTCCTAGTGAGTCATCGTTTTTATGTATTTTTGTCAGGGCATAAGAAAGAAGACCCTCCAACACCACCAAACACACACACACACACACACACAAAAAAAAAATGAAGCTTAAATTGTGAATGAAACCATACTGTACAATCTTTGGTGTTGTTATCTGTTATTTATACTTGCATTGTTGCATAATTGTATTTTTCCCTAATATTTTCACATAGGAAAAATAATAAATTGCTAAAAATATAAAGAAAATAAAAAAAAGCTGAGAAAAATAAAATAAAAAGGTATGACAAAATCCAAACAAGCTAAATGCATATTGTCCAAATGAAAATGACAATTTGTTTCAAAGCAAAAAATTCCTGTGCAAAGGGGAAAAAGAATGAAAAAACGAAAATGGTAAAAATCTTTCAGTGTTTTTGTTCAGTTTGCAAAATCTTTCATACGCACATGCATACACAGACAAATATATATGTTTTTTAATCAGCAGATGTTACAAAATGACACAGTTGAGTTTTGTACAAGGTGCTTATCAAACTTGTGTCAGTTTTTAATTTTTGCCAATTAAATATAAGAATATGTACTCATGTTGAGTTGTATTACATCCATTTATTTTACCTAATCTTGCTTTCTCTCTCTCTCTCTCTCTCTTCTCTCTCTCTCTCTATATATATATATATATATATATATATATATATGTATCTGCATGCATACATACATACATGCATACATACATCATACACACACACACACACACACACATGCATACACACACATATAGTATACTGTTCTGTGAAGGTAAGACCACTCATAAAATACTTCATCTGATGACAGATATATATTGTTTAATGAACATAGTATATATTTTTATACACTAAAACTATTAGTAGCTTATAAAAATATATAATGTGTTCATTAAACAATATATACAAATATATATATATGTATATATATATCTGTAAGTGTAATATGTCACAATTATTTGGTAGCCATGATAAAACTCTGAGTTTCGGATGTTGGGGTGGATATCCATACTGTCATCTCTTCAGTTATCTGGCCATCTGAAAAAATGCTATGAAAATTATCATTAAACAAAGGGAAATTACTGTGTGATTGACCGTTATTAAGACAAAAGAGCTATTTGAATGACTGCCAAGTGAGGGGAGGGAGTAAAAGTAAGGGGGTACAAATGTACATAGTATTCGTGAAAGCACACATGTCCATACCTACACACACTTACGTGAATACTATGTACATTTGTACCCCCTTACTTTTACTCCCTCCCCTCACTTAGCAGTCATTCAAACAGCTCTTTTGTCTTAATAACAGTCAATCACACAGTAATTTCCTTCTGTTTAATGGTCATTTTCATAGCATTTTTTCCGATGGCCAGATAACTGAAGAGATGGTGGCATGGATTTCCACCCCGACATCCAAAACTCAGAGTTTTATCATGGCTACCAAATAATTGTCACATATTACATTTACAGATAAATTCCTCTATTTACATAATATCGAGGTCTCTTTCTTTCTTTTGTTGTCTTACTATTTCTGTCAATATAAATATATATATATATTTCATGCCATGCTAAGAAATGGTGTATGGCACCAGAATTTTCACCTCGAGTCAAATATAAAGAAATTGCTTCTCATTATTGTTAGAGTATTTGCACAAGTGGAGTGAAAGCCAGCTATTTTTGAAATCTTTGGAAATGCTTTAACTGAGGAAGGTTTACATAATGAATACATTTCCTATTACATATTATGCAATCCTGAAATAGACCTATTAAATTATTTAGAAATATCACTATTACGCACACACACACACACACACACACACACACATATATATATATATAACTTGAACAGCCACACAAAGCAGTCGCCTAATGACATATTTGGGACTGTGAGATAAACTCAAAGTATGAAGTAGTTTGATAAAATTTTATCAAGTGATTTTCAAATTTGATCAATATAATCTTGTTTCTCATCAGAGGTTTCCACAGTTATTTCAGGTTAAATACCCTGCCTGCCATTTGTTCATGAGATAAACCGTTGAAGAGTGAGCACTAAAATTCAAAACAGTTAAAGTGTATGGTTACATACAATAAGATTTATAATAATATATTAATATATTAAGATATATTAAATACATTATAATATAGGCAGCTATAGCAATTAAAACCAAAAACATAAAATTAATAAATGAGGGT
>NC_043000.1:46776414-46803914 GCF_006345805.1 Octopus sinensis
AATATTCGAGACACATTTGGAACATTGTGCTGTTGGGAAAATTGAAATATGACAGATGTAGTCAGACTTCGTCTCATAGCCAACAGTCAAGTATCAATGAATCAATGTATCAATGAAGTAAAACTCATGTTTTACAATCTTGTGAGTTTTGGATATCAGAAGCAGCAACAGAGAAACTATAACTGACCAATGATCTTTCATGTTGTTGGCAGGAGATTTCATCTCATATCTTGTGCTTTTGTGGAATAATATTCCCAACAGCAATAACAACATAGTCTTTCTTTATGTTTTAAGCATCTTGGGTTGTGTATATTATGTAAGGCAAAATACTTGTGTCACATATATAGAACAAAAGCACATTTTTGAAAACCAATAACATTAATCACAGACTACTTCTTTGGATTGCATCTCTTGGGTTGTGAATGCACAGCTAAGTCTGTATGTGTGTGTGTGTCTGTTTGTGTATGTGTGTGCATGTGGGAATAAGTGTATGTGTGTGAGTGTGTGTGTATGTTTGAGTGAATCTATTTTCAATTGTGTGTGGATGTGTGTCTGATTGTAAAATTGTACATGATGTATGAATGTTTGTATGTGAATGTGTGAGTGAGTGTATGTGTGTATGCCTTCATCATCATAAATATTTGAAAGTGCAGCTGTACATGTGTGTGTCTGTGCCTGTGTTTCTCTGTGTGTGTGTGTGTGTGTGTGTCTGAGTGTCTACACGTGCACATACATAACACAGAGAGAAACATTGTGAATGAGGGTGTGTATAGGTCTGTAAGAGAGTCAAACACGTGCACATACATAACACAAAGAGAAACATTGTGAATGAGGGCGTGTATAGGTCTGTAAGAGAGTCAAACAGACAGAGACAAAAAGATGAAATACTATACATGAAAGTCTGCATGTGTATGTATATAAGTGTATTGTTGTATGAAGCAAGCATTTGCATGTGTGTCTTATGCAAGTTTCTTCCTATTAACTGTTGGCATATATGTGTCTATTGTTTTGTGTGTTAGACTTCATTCACCAACAGATTTAACACTACCAAATGGCCCTATTGTGCATTTTGTGGAGCCCATGTACTTGCAAAAATTCACAGCATATCTTTCTTCCGAAAATAAGTAGCAAATTTTGTGATTCATTTTAACCCTTTCGTTACTGTATTTATTTTGAGATGCTCTGTGTTTCTTTCAATTATTTTAAATATAACAAAGAATTAGTAAAA
Organism: Octopus sinensis; assembly: GCF_006345805.1. Lineage (NCBI taxonomy): Eukaryota > Metazoa > Mollusca > Cephalopoda > Octopoda > Octopodidae > Octopus > Octopus sinensis. Next base: position 46,777,643 of record NC_043000.1, read on the forward strand.
TAACTTAGTTATCATTAAGCTAGTATTAGGAATATATATTGCGACTAAGGTTTGGTGGTATATTTTGATGCAAAACTTATGAAAACAAGACATTTGTACTACAGAGCCAGAGCCGGTTTTGGCCAGGTTGGTAACGAAAAGGTTACCTTACTTAGGGGATGGTTTTCTGGTTTCTACAGTGTGCATATTCCCCACGTGGATGGGATGCTGGTCCATCAGTGGATTACACATTTTTGCCAGCTGAGTGGACTGGCGCAATGTGAAATGAAGTGTTTGGCTCAAGAACACATCGCATTGCCCGGTTCATGTATTGAAACCACAATCTTATGATCATGACTCCAACACCCTAACCACTAAGCCACATGTTTCCACCATTGCTTTGAAGGGTTTAGTTGAATAAATTGACTCCAGTACTTATTTTTAAAAATCGGTAATTATTCTATTGGTTCCTTTTGATGAACTACTAAGTTATGGGCAGTGATGGGGGCATAAACAAACCAACACCAGTTGTCAAGTGGTGACAGAGAGACAAACAAGCACACACACAGACACACAGACACACAGACACAGACACAGACACACACACACACACACACACCACACACACACACATACACACACACACATTTGACAGACTTCTTTCAGTTTCCATTTACCAAATCCACTTACATGGCCTTGGTTAGCTCAGGGCTATAGCAGAAGACACTTGCTCAAGATGCCCTGCAGTGAAACTGAACCCAGAATCATGTGATTGGGAAGCAAGCTCCTTTACATGCAGCCATGCCTGTATATATAAATGTCAATACTTAAAAACTCGACTCTGTCAGTGTCGAATCACCATAGGTGCACCTAAGAGGTTCCTCTCCAGGGTACAAGTCTGGGCAGAACACACAACCTAGGGTGGTTTTTAAGGAAGACCAGCTGTTGCCCATGCATACCAGCCTCCCCTCTCCATGCCATCGATGCTATCCAAGGGAAACACAAAGGCCGATACAGCTTGGCACCAGTGACGTCACAACTCGTTTCTACAGTTGAGTGAACTGGAGCAACATGAAATAAAGTGTCTTGCTCAAGAACACAACACGCAGCCTGGTCCAAGAATTGAAATCACAACCTCGTGATCATAAGCTTTGATGCTCTAACCACTGAGCTATGCACCTTCACAAATGTCAATAATATTTATTATACATTTCGCCATGAGGCCAGCAATGTGGTGGGAGAGGTTAAGTCAATTACTTCAACCTCTGTGCTCAACTGGTACTTATTATGGATGAAAAGCAAAGTGGACATCAATGAACTTTGAACACAGAATGTAAAGACAGAGCAAAAGCTGCTAAGTATTTTGCCTGGCATGTTAAAGATTCTGCCACCTCACCACTTTATAATTATTATACATATGAACTTTCATTATATAGGCACAAATGTGGCTAAGTGGTAAAAATTTTCTTCCCAACTATCAGGTCATCCCATAAGTTCTGTCTGATTTCACCTTTTTAAAAATTGAATGAAATTTAATAGTATTTTAGAATATTTAATGGAATTAAAAATTATTTTTATGCATTTGTGTACATTTAAACTCATCAAATATTATTTTACAGAATTAAAGAATTAAAATTTCTTTGATTAAAACCCTTTCCAACATGAAAGTATACAAAGGGCATTTGAGGCACATAATGTTTTATGAGTACAAAAAAGGAAACTCTGCAGTAGAAGCGTCTCGAAACATATACTCAGTTTATGGGAAAGAATCCTTGAATGAAAGAACTTGCATAGATGGTTTGCAAAATCCTGACGTGGAAATTTCAGCCTTGAAGATGAAGATTGAACAGGATGTCCAGTTGAGTTTGATGATAAGCTCCTTGAGGCATTACTTGAAGAAAATCCTACATTATCAGTTGAAGAATTGGCAATAAAACTAGTTCAAACCATACAATTGTTCATCGTCATCTTCAACAACTTGGAAAATGGGTGCCTCATGAATTGTCCGAAAGCAACTGCAAATCCTGAGTTGAGATCTGCTCTTCTCTCCATTCTTGCAAACTCATTTCACTCATTTTGGATAGACATGCGACTGGTGATGAAAAATGGATTTTTCTATCAAAATGTTAAATGTCATAAACAGTGGCTTAGTAAAAGGGAAAAAGCTCAACCACAACCAAGAAGGATACTTCATGGGAAAAAGGTTCTTCTCTCTATCTGGTGGGATTGCAAAGGAGTAATTCACTTTGAAATTGTTACCACTTAATGCAGCAATCAAATGCCCAAATCTACTGTCAGCAATTAAAGCATTTGAACCAAGCTTTGAAGAAAAAAAGACCCACTTTAGTGAATCAAAAAGTGGTGATGTTTCATCAGGACAATGCACAACTCCACACTGCAAAGATCAGATCACATCACAGAAGATCAAAGAGGCTGGTTGTGAAAAAATTCATCATCCACCTTATTCTCCCAAACTTGCTCCTTCAGATTACCATTTGTTTCATAGTTTACCATTTGTTTCATAGTTTACCGAATCATTTGGAGGACATAACTTTTGCAATCCAGGAGGAGGTTGAAACTGACATTTCAGAGTTCTTCACATTGAAACCAAAGGATTTTTACATTGATAAGATTAAAAAGCTTGTGAATAGATGGAAGGAAGTCATAGATGATCAGGGAAAGTACATTGATGATTAAATTTCAACATTTGATCACTTGTTTCCTTTATTCAAAATTTGAACAGAACTTATGGGTTGACCTGTTAGGTGGTTCTACATTCAATCCCACTGTGTGTGACCTTGGGTAAGTGACTTCTACTATAGCCTATGGCTGACCAAAGCCTTGATTTGAAAAGCAGAAGCTGAATAAAACCTGTCAGATGTATGTGTGTATGTGTATATATATGTGTATGTGTGTGTATGTTTATATATATATATATATATATATATATATATATATATATATATATATATATTATATATACATATATATATATATTATATATATATATATATATATATATATATATATATATAATATATATATATATATATATTATATATATATATATATATATACATATATATATATATATATATACATATATATATATATATATATATATAAACACACATAGTTCATAGATGAGAACCAGATATTCTCTGTAAAAATACACTTAGTAGTGCTCAAAAGGTTTAAACTTGGGCAAGTAGAGGAGTTAATGTACAAATAACCCAGTTAGGCAGGTCGATATACAAAGAATGTTAAATATATGAAATACAAAAAATGTATATGTGCTTACATACAAAAAGGTCCGACTTATACAAAATAAAAATAATACCAAGATGGAATGATTTGGGGGAGACCTAAGTGTATTAGAGAGTGTGTGTGTGTTCGTGTGTGAGTGTGTTTGTGTATGTGTGTGTGTTTGTGTGTGTGTATGTTTGTGTGTGTATGTATGTGTGCATGTCTGTGCACACGTGTGTATATGCATTTGTGGGTGTGTGTGTATGTGTGTGTGTGTGTGTGTGCATGCACATGTGTCTTTGCATCCGTTTGTGGCTCATCACTGCTTGACAACTGGTGTTGAAATGTTTATGTCCCCAAAACTTAGCAGTTTGTCAAAGGAGACCGACAGAATAAGTACCAGACTTACAAAAAAAAGAAAAAAATTGGTACTTACTAGGAGCAATTCATTTGACTAAAGATCCTGCAAAGTGTTGCCTCAGCATCGCCACAGTCTAATGACTAAAACATGTAAGAAAAAAGGATAATAAAAGATAGAAGAAAAGGATGGTAACTTTTGAAAAGGGATGATATATTACAATTTAATTCAATTCTTGACATGTCATTATTTTTTGCATCTAACTTTAATCACTTTTAGTTAATCAATCAAAATCTGGATTTTGAATTATTTTAAGAGTTAAACTCATTGAATTTTTTTTTTTATTTTTGTAATGTATAAGGTTTTCTCAACCTGAAATTATATATCACTAGCAGTATCGCCCAGCGTTGCTCGGGTTTGTAAGGGAAATAACTATATAAGCATTTTTAGAGAGTTACTTCCCTTATAGATGCCAATTCGGGCTTTCTTAGCCATTTCTGTTTTGGTGTCTTCAGGCCATGAAGTCGTTGTTCTAAAAGAACGCTGGTCTCCTTGACAATGCATTACGACGTTGATTTCTTTACACTCCCTTCCCCACAGCTTCACGAGGGAGGGAAAGGGGAGAAGCAAACAGGTGCAGCTGTGAGCATGGACGCCAACTCCGCCGCCATTGACACACGAAAGATTATGCATTAAAATGGAATAAAAAATGATGTTAAATTATTTTTAAAATCGTAGACTCATCAGTGACGCGCGCTAATAGCCAGACGGGCTCGATATGAATCACGACTATAAGATACTCGAATTTGGTTAAACTGCACCGCAAAATGTGGGAGGAGTTAGGAATCTAAATCGAAGGGGACAGACACTCACACAACTAGAGTTTTATATATATAGATATAAAGATATGTCAGCTCTTAAAATTTATATATAAAGTTATATAATTTCTAAATAACGTTTACAGGACAATTAATATCTAGGTACTATACTGTAACTAAGGATCCAAATATATTTTTTAAATTGCACAAAGTTTTATTGATTTGAAGAATATAGTACTAAAAAAAGTATTATTGAAATTCATAAAATAAAAAAACCCTTCATCGTTTGAAATTCACCTAGAAAGTTATATAAATCAAAATAATAATTAATTTGCAAATCAGATATTTTCTCCACCCATTTACTAATTACAGCTCAGATTTATATTTACATTTTCTATCAATCAACTAATGAAACTTTATTTTTTGCAAAAAAATGTAACACGTGTTTTAATGCATACATCCTTAGAACAAAACCGCTTCATATTCATTACTGTGCAATTAACTCTTAATTCATACTTTTCATCGTATCAAATTTTTCTTAATTAAAATAAAAAATAAAAATCTGTTCCTAAGTAATAGCTAACTGTCATTTGTATGGAAAACATTCCATAATTTTTTCTTACTAATTCTGATGAATTTATTCTTTGATGTTGATAATGCAATATCTGTCTATCATGCTCTCTGTCTGTCTGTCTGTCTGTCTGTCTGTCTGTCTGTCTCTCTCTCTCTCTTGATATATATATATATATATATATATGTGTGTGTGTGTGTGTATACATATATTTGTATGTATATTTATATGTATATATATATATATATATATATATATATCTGTATGCATATATGTATGTGTTCCTATATCTCTGTGTATATATGTATATAGATATAGAAAGATATATAGATAGAGAAAGATAGATAGATAGATAGATAGATAGATAGATAGATAGACAGATAGATAGATAGATAGATAGATAGATAGATAGATAGATAGATAGATAGATAGATAGATAGATAGATAGATAGATAGATAGATAGATAGATAGATATAATTAATTTACTAAAGATCCATTGACCTAGCAATAGGAATTATTGCATATTGAAAATAGCTTATGTTAAAAATATTTACTGCAATCTTGTTTTTAATTCATTCAAAGTTTACATAAGGAAACAAAAAGCTGAAATAATTATTCAAACAATTGCAATATTTATTTGTGCAGAACAAAGAGATGTATTTAGTTCCTAAAGTCACCTGACAGAGATGTAATACACTGAGAAAATATATATTGGATTTGTTAACAAGGAAATTATTTAAAAGAAAATCACTCACAATTAAAATGAATGTGACTGCATATTAATATAAATATATATATGCTCCATTCCCCTATACATAATCATATACATACATACATATATACATATATATATATGTGTGTGTGTGTGTGTATATATATATATATGTGTGTGTGTGTGTATATATATATATATGTGTATGTATGTATGTATCTATATATGTATATATATATATATATATATACATATATATATATAATTTCACTTTGTTTTGATTCTCTTTTCATTTGTTAATATCTGTCTGCTGATCTATTTAAAGATGTTGGTTTATAGAGTTATTAGTTATTTTATTAACATTTTTGTGGATAGATATATGTATTAGCCAGTATCTTTCCATCAATGATCATTTTCTTACTGTCTCTTGTTCTCATTTTCATGTGAAGAGAGGAAGAGAGAGAGAGAGAGAGAAATGGAGAGAGAGAGAGAGAGAAAGAGAGAGTAAGAAAGAGAAAGGAAGATGAAGTAATCATGGAAAAGATGACTAACTTTTATATTGTAAAGTTATATGATTAAGTTATACATTAAAGTTATACAATTATATGAGGAGCAGACCACTTCTTACAACATATCTTTTTCAACCATATCTTCTTCCCATCTCTTCCTGTTTCTAATGCATATGTTTTGACACACATCTACATACATTCACCTATTCCTACTTACCAGATTCTTTTGATCTATCTATAAGTATGTAAATGTGTTTATGTCACTATTCACACGTATCTATAATTCTACTTAGATCTCTTTTATTTATGCAAGGTGCTGAGCGTAAGGAAATGCATAAGATCAAACTCATTGTTAAACACATCAAAACTACTTCAAAGAATCAAATAAACGAAGTATTGAAAACCTGTCTCAAATGATGACTATACATGAGTGGGGAAATGAAGAAACTATGTGAAGATTATGAATTCTGTCTGTTGTATAAAAGTACAACAGACTGTAAATTATGGTCAGATTATAAGACTTTTACATATTGAAGACCAAGTCTAACAATCAATGGATGGGAAATAATTTCCATTCTATCGACTGTTAAACATCAAGAATGAGGTTATTCATGCTATTGGTTAGACTGTGTAGAAGAATCTTCTCAATATCCACAACAATAAAAACAAAGGACAGGTCAAGCTTGTTTGGAATGTTTTAAGAGCTTTCTCTTCTGTAGTCTGTGTTGCTGTTGTTGTTTAACCCAAGATCAGCACTTATTGAATACATGATCGAGTACATTCATGCTGTGATCTTGCAGTTTTCTATGCAGTGTGCATACAAGATGACAATACGCAATATGTTATTTGCTTTTGAAAATATTAGGGTGGAGATAGAAGGAGATATGTCTATTATATTCTAACAAGTTGAATGACCACATAAAATTTTCCTTGCTGACTCATCTTAGCAACCATTGATTATCTAGATGATATTTAATTTCCGAAATTTATAAATTAAATTAATTTATATGTTCTCGTCAAGAGATTATTTAGCAAGCAATATACTTCACTTTGGAATAAAATATATTACTGTATCTAAGACAATGAATAGTACTCACAAGTTATTGTTAAAATTTTACTCATTGTGCTGATTAACCTAAAACTAATAAAATACATATATCTAAGATACTGTGCAGTAGCCACATGGCTGTGAATGAACTTCTTAACTACACAACCATGCCAACTCCAAATCATTTGGCTCTCACATTCCTCTCACATTGATACTTATAACTCAGTTTCCAATTCTGAAAGTTCATCACCTACCTATATTCCTGATCAAAACACTAACTCTAACAATATACTTAATATTCTTTGCATTTTGGAATCTAGCATTCACAAAACCATTACTGTCTCTACTTTAATTGGCTTGTCTGATCAGCTCATAACCAAGGCAACCTACAGAACCTTTCTTCTTTTCCCCTGCAGCATGTCAGTCTATGACCTAGTAATGCTCTAATACTTCAAGTCAGCTAATTAGTGCTGATTGCGCTCAACTCAGGAAATGTATTTCATTTCTGACATCTGTGGGGCATCTGATAGAAAAACTTATTCCATCCTCCACATAACCAAGTTACTCCAAAATTCACAGGTACTTTACTCTTAGCTAAACTATTACTTTCAAACATTACTCTCAAAAGCTAACATCAAACTTCTCCAAATCCTACAGTATTTCTCTCTCTACAGTGAACTATGTTAATCCTAGGGAACATACAGAACTGTGTTAAATTTCAGAAGGCAGCATCTCACTAATTCTCATATCTCATATGTAAATGGTAGCTTAGCCTGAAGGACGTTGGTGAAACCATGCTGTTATCCAAAAACTAAGAAAGCCACCAGGTGTATCAAGCAAGAGAATCTCCCAGCTATGTATCTCATGTATTGACTTCAGCTCTTTTCCATCACTTAGGTTTAAATTTTCATTCAGACAATTCCTCTGAAAAGGAGCTGCAAATACTCCTTCTTACCTATATTCTGTAAACAGTAGTATACACTCTTAAACTTGATTCCTTTTGCTAATGACCTACTTGCATAAGCATCACTTGTCTCTTTTACTCTTTTATTCTTTTACTTGCTTCAGTCATTTGAATGTGGCCATGCTAGAGCACCGCCTTTAGTCGAGCAAATCGACACCAGGACTTATTCTTTGTAAGCCTAGTACTTATTCTATCAGTCTCTTTTGCTGAACTGCTAAGTTAAGGGGACGTAGACACACCAGCATTGGTTGTCAAGCGATGTTGGGGGGAAAAACACACACAGAAACATATACACACACATATACATACATATATATATATATATATATACATACATATATATATATATATATATATCCATATATATATATATGTATATATATATATGTATATATATATATGTATTATATATATATATATATCCATATATGTATATATGTATATATATATATGTATATATATATGTATATATATATATATGTATATATATATATATATATATGTATATATATATATATATACATATATATATATATACATATGCATATGTATATATATATATATATATATATATATATATATACAACAGGCTTCTTTCAGTTTCCGTCTACCAAATCCACTCACAAAGCTTTGGTCGGCCCGAGGCTATAGTAGAAGACACTTGCCCAAGGTGCCATGCAGTGGGACTGAACCCGGAACCATGTGGTTCATAAGCAAGCTACTTACCACACAGCCACTCCTATGCCTGTCTCTTCAGAAATAGAAAATTCTTCAGTCCTAAGCAATTGTAATCACTATAAAAAGTGTAACTAGCACAGAGGAACTAATAAAAGTATATAAAATAACCAAAATTAAAACTAAGCTTCTACACAATCAGTCATTACTCAGAGTTTGTATTATTACTTTTTGGCACCTATTTTATTACTATTTACAAGATCATATTGATAATATAAATTTGGTCAAAATGAAGCTTATGACTACTGAAATTCTTAGACTTAAAGGCTTGCAATGTAAACTAAATATTGAAAATATTTAGAATATAATGATTGATGTATGCTCTAAGCATTATGGTTAGAGAGAAAATAAAATTTAATCAATAGAAAAGTAACATATGGAACAAGAGGAAAGGAGAGAATAAAGATGCACATGTATTAAAAGCTTTCCATCAAGTAATCAATGTCAAGGCAACAGATGGCAAAATCCTTTCACAGGGAATTGATATCATCATCATCATCATCATCGTTTAACGTCTGCTTTCCATGCTAGCATGGGTTGGACGATTTTATTGAGGTCTGGCAAACCAGATGGTTGCACCAGACTCCAAACTGCTCTGGCAGAGTTTCTACAGCTGGATGCCCTTCCTAATGCCAACCACACTGAGAATGTAGTGGGTGCTTTTACGTGCCGCCGGCATGAAAGCCAGTCAGGCAGTACTGGCAACGGCCACACTCAAATGGTGCTTTTTATGTGCCACCAGCACAGGAGCCAGTCCAGCGGCACTGGCAACGACCTCGTTTGAATGTTTTTTCACGTACCACCACCACAAGTGCTAGTAAGGTGACGCAGGTAACAATCACGCTCGAATGGTGTTTTTACGTGCCATCGGCATGGAGGCCAGCTTGTTGCTCTGGCAACAATCTCACTCATATGGTACTCTTAGCGCTCCATTAGCACTGATGCCAGTCATCGAATTTGATTTCGAGTACTAAAGTGAAGTTGGTAAGCTACAGTGAACAAACTTATTTATGACTGGCTGAATGGAAAGTTAAGAGCAGGTACACACAACATATATATTCTTTTAAGCACCCTGAGAAATTATTCACTACCTCTTATTTCAGCATATCAGGTAACTTAAACCAGACAACATAAAATAGTGCAGTCAGTGATTGAAATTGTCGAAACACATTCAATTAGTTCTCTAATTCTGTTTGTGTATCTGATAAAAATATTTCATGTAGATGTCTCAGCTCAACTTGTCAAATTCTTAGTATGACCTCGTGCTGAAATGTGCTCCCCAAAACAAGTTCATTCTATGAAATTTATTTTGCCTACAGACTGAATATATTGCACTGTGATAAATGGAATTTCTTTGAAATTCTTCAATCATTTTTTTTGAAGTTCCTTCAAGTAATGTAAATATCCTATGAATATTTATAGCTCTTCTTCTTAAGCTATCTTTTTGTGTCAAAGGCTCTCTATTAGATTACTTTGTTCAAAGGTATTTCAAATGTGAACTGCAAACTATTGATAAACTGACTTCTCTTTTCTCATAATTCGTAAAATTCAAATCTGTTTTTGTTGTCTATTGAATCTTCTGTGCCATTTCAATTTACTTCAGTTAAGTACTGATCAGCTGTTTTTACTGTACTGCTTGCATGTGTGTGTATGCATATATATATATATATATATATATATATGTATGTATATATGTATATATATGTATATGTATATGTATATATGTACATTATATGTATATGTATATATATATATATATATATATATATATATTATATATATACATGCACACACATACACACACACACACACACACATATATATATACATCTATACACACACATATATATTCATATCTTTTCTCTTCATATTCCTTCCATTTCCTTATATTATTGACCTTCTTGCTCTTTTCCTTCTTCTATACTTTAATAGTTACCTACCTCCCCCTTTCACCTCTTCTTTATCTCTTTACTCATTCAATCTGATACATACATATTCGCTCACTTTTTACTCTTTACAAATATCTGTAAGTTTTCTCCTTTACACCTTTATGCTATTGTATCTTATGTTCAATGATTCAGTAAATGTTTTTTTTTATACAATTTAATTTCACACCCTCTTTCTGAACTACTTTTCTAACTTGTTTTTGACTTACTCATTTTATTTTCACATTTATAATACCTGTCCCATAAATGGAAGAACAGAAAAGAGTAAGTTACTTCAGGACCATATTCAACACAAGTCTATCTTTAATATCCAAAAGAGGCAAAATATCACGTCTCTAGCAAGGCATAATTGGACCTTAAAGGAAAATGCTATACATTACAATATCAAGTGAAAGATACTGGTAAAGTATAAACTTTAGAGCAGTGGGAGGTGCAAGTTCTGCTTGGTTGAGAAATGGATCATACCAAAGAATTCTCTCCACCTGGGCACTTACCTAACGTGTATAAATAAACATCTTTGTTGTTATCTGCATAAGTGTAAATTTTTATATTGCTAGCTGCACCATGAATATAAGCATTGTCCCCTCTGCCAGTTTTTTTCCTCTCACTGCAATCTAAAGAATTAATATAAGACCTGCTATACCAGTTGTGATATATATTTACACATATACACATATACATGGACATAATCACTCATGATTAAAATTACCTTCCCCTACTAAATTCTCTTCTCACTCCCCACCCCAGCATCTATACCATGGTAATCATTTTTGATATCATTCTCACTCTATACCGTGGTAGTCATTTTTTATATCATTCCAAGAGGCATAAACTCTAATGAACTAAATGTATTTTATTTCCATCGTTTTTGACCTAACTCCACTTTTTTTCTTTTTACTACAGCCATAAAACCTGCAATCCATCTGTGATGCTTTCAGAATTTCAGTGCTGAGGAATCTGGTGCTATATAATTCCTATCAACCTCTACTGTTGTATGCAAAGCGTGTTTCAAGTCCTGCTATGAAACTTATTGGTAAATTGGTTGAAGTGAGTTCATGGCTCGCAGGACGGCCTGCTGTACTAACCTTGGATTGTAGAGTGACCTGCTGTGCTTGAGGAGACCAACTGAGTTAAGTACATCAACACCAACATCAAAGTAAAAATCAAATGGAAATTGTAGTTATGATACCTGTGCTGGTGGCATGTAAAAAGCACCATCCGAATGTGGCTGATGCCAGCACCGCCTGACTGGCGTCCGTGTTGGTAACACATAAAAAGCACCAACCAATCGTGGCTGTTTACCAGCCTCCTCTGGCCCCTGTGCCGGTGGCATGTAAAAAGCGCTCACTACACTCACGGAGTGGTTAGTGTTAGGAAGGGCATCCAGCTGTAGAAACACGGTCAGATCAGACTGGAGCCTGGCGCAGCCTCCTAGCTTCCAAGACCCCGGTCGAACTGTCCAACCCATGCTAGTATGGAAAATGGACGTTAAGCAATGATGATGATGATGATGAAACTATCTTCAGACCTAGAATTCGTAGGCTTGGTTATCCACTTTCCATGGCATGTAAGTGACAAAGATCACAATATTCTCCCCTAAGCAGATGCTAGTTGCTCACAGGGTTACTCATGTAGAGCTGAGCAGATTTGAACAACAGGAATTGAAGTATCTTATTCAAGAATACAATGCTCCACCTTGTCCAGAAATCGAAACCATGATCTTGTGATTCTGAGTTCAACACTTTAACCGCTATGTCAGATACCTTCACAATTGGCTGTTTAGAGATTATGATATTGTAATTTATTAATGATAATACACCCACTCTTAATCATTATATGACTGCAATTTTTTAGACAACTATATGCTAGCATATATATGTGTGTGTGTGTCTGTGTGTGTGTGTACACATAACACATACATGCATTACATATATATATATTTCCTGCATATTTGTACTGCACGCATGTGTGTAATTGTGTGTGTGTGTATGTGAGTGATTGTGCATGTGTATACACATATACAGAAGTTGGGAAGAACAAGTAAGAGAAAAAAACAAGTAAAATTCCCCTATATCTCGTTGTCACCACCATTAAGCCATCATCTTTATATTAAGATAAAAAATTTAGGTTTACTGATATTATTGTTGAAAAGAGTCTGTCAAGAAAGACTGGAATTGCTGGGATGTAGGTATGAGGATTTGCTTTGTTTAAGGATTAAGATTATCTTTTCATAGCCAAATAACAAAAGTATAAATTCTCTTGGGTAGTTAATAGTGTTAAATTTGGTAGACTTGGCATATTATTAGCAGAAAAATGGATTGATAAGGTAACTGAGGTGGGAGCAGGACAACTCAACATTGCCAACTTAACAATGCTGACTCAACACTGCCAACTCAATACCCGGACAACTCAACACAAGGAAAATTGATTATTAAATAATTTATTTGTTTTATGACTTTATTCATTTTATAGCATTATCAGGCATTTATAAAGGATTAATTTAATACATGACATAAGTTTTAAAATTCAAATAAAAGTAATTGAAAAACTATACATTTTTAATGCAAGGCTAAAATTTAAATGAGAAATTTATTGAAAGTTGTATGCAATTCCCTTAAAATATTCCCTGGGAGATCGTTCTGAAAAAGATGTAACAATAGGCAGAGTTCTATCATCTGCCTTCATATACTTTGTGTGCAATTTTTTCTTTTCCTCTTTGGTTAAGAATTTCCATTTTGGGTGTGATGAAAAATTTGAATATATATTCATGAATCCAACTTTCAAAATTTCTACACCTTAATGTCTATCTCAAGAGCTGTGACTGCCAATATTGTTAGAGAAATATGAATTCTTGGTATTCCTTCTTTGAATGGTTTAGAGCAATCTAAATACCTTTGACACCAGCTAAATAGGCTGTTATGACCAAAAAATTATTGTGACAAACTGCCAAATTGAAGAAGCTTGGACCAATCGTGAAGCAAACAAACCATTGTTCTGGAATGTGCACTCACACACACACACACACACACACACACACACACGCACACATATAATTATATCCTTTATTTTATTCGAATTTTAAAAGTTCTGCCTTTTTTTTATTCAAGCCAAGTATTAAGATTAATCTTTTTATTTATATATTTTTGATGTTTTGAATTTTAAAAGATCTGCTTTTTTTTTATACAAGCCATGTATTAAGATTAATATTTCTATAAATTTCTGATAATGTTACAAAACGAATAAATTATTTATTAATCAATTTTCTTGGTGTTGAATTATTCTGGTGTTGAGTCAGTGGTGTTGAGTTGGCAGTGTTGAGTTGATGGTCATGAGTTGTTCCTATTTGAACTGAAGTAGCCAGAGTATGTGATAGAATAAATAAGCTTAGATCAGCTAAAGACAAAATAACAGCAACATTTATCATTGCACAAAGCACCACAGAAGATTGGCAGGTGGACAACAGAACTGCTTTTATATGGCTTGCCAGTAGACCACCTCAACAAGAAAAGAAGGTAACCTTATTATCAAGCAAGCAAATTTACTGGACATATTGTTCAGCACCGTCATAGCTTTTCTGGTATTCTCCATTATCTTCATATCTATTATACTTACATCTAAATAATAATATATAGGAATTATATTTATCATTAAAAAAACCCAAAACCCAATTAATATAACTCCTGCTGTAACCAAAGTAGACGAATGCTATGGGTATGACATAGAAATTGTGAGATCAAATCCCCTGGAGTTCTGTGATGTAAATGACCTAATTACCTGCAATTGGAATTTCTGGAAATCAACCAGCCAGCCATCTAATCACCTACCTTTTAGGTAATTATAGAACCCAAACAAATCCATTTATCACACAATCCAAATTGACTTTATTCCTTCAAGGAAAGACGGTAGGTAGATTGTTGTAAATATTCAGTCGTTGTATGGCTGGTTAAAAATTGTATCAACAGGTCTAGGAAAATGGACTCTCCAACTCAGATTAGTGAATAAGGACTTTGGAGTTGGAGCTTAACGTATGAGAAGAAAAATATAGATGCTGAAAGAATCTTGTCTGATTTTAGATTCGTGGAAGTTTTAATAGATGCTTATGTTAGAAGGAAAGAAAGGATAAAGATTTATAACATAGAGGAAAACTTGAAGTTTGTGACTTAATATGCTGAAGGCTACTGATTAGATGTGTCTGGTTCAAGATCCCAACTAGATATAAGATGATGTACTGGTAGAAATATACTATAGTTAGAATCATAAAGACAGCTGGTTCATAATTGCTGAGATGAAAAGTATGGTATGGGCTAACTATTCAAATATTCAGTAATGCATCATATCCAATGACTAATGTAGAAATTTCATTGCAAACTATTACAAAGACAAAAAAGGTGCATGAGAAAGAGGTAACTACAAAGACATCAGATTGTTGAGAAAATAATTGAAAGAGTTATTGCAAAATTGCTTAGGAACAGAATTAACCTGGATGAAATGTTAGACTATACCAAAAAGACAAACCAATGATGCCATATTCCTAGTGAAACAACTGTAGTAAACCACTACACATAACATTCAACAAACCTGGTGAAGATCTTTGACATTGTAGGGTAGAGCAAACATTATTGAGCTACAAGAAACCTTTAGTCTTGCCTTGTGGAAGACATGAACTGGTAACTCTATAAAACACATCTAGTACATTCTAGAAAATAGCTGGAGTTAGGAAAAATATCCAAATGTAGAAACCATGCCAAACTAACATCTATATGTAAGACATGGTTCTTGACCATGCCTAGAAAGGTAGTATCTCTGACTACAAGCCGACACAGACCTTAACACCCCAACTAATCCAAACTGTACACCTCTCAATGCGTGTGTGTGTGTTTGTCAGTCAGTGTAAAACTAAAGTCTAGGTAGAAAAGTTTTCTGGAGCTAGTGCCTCTGTTAGCATCAAGAGGTTTCTCTTTTTGAGATAAGGTCAAACAGTGTGACGCTTGTGTAAGAGGTGAAATATTCCTTGTTAATGAAACACAGACATTGAATGTAGTGAATATATGAAGACTGGAATGAAATGTGGCACACATATTTCTCTGAATTTTATAATTTTATTTGGTATGAATAAAGAAGCACAGTTGAAATTAAGGAGAAAATAGATATCAAAGAAATCAGCTGGAAGAGGTACAGGTTATATATGATAATAGCTGGGTCAAACAACTGAAATGACAAGAGCCAACAAAAGAGAAAGATGGAAGATGTTGGAAAAATTGGTAAAGTCTGATCTCTAGAATCTGAAAGAGATAACTAGGCATTTTAACCATCATGCTGTATTCATATTATAGTGGAAATAGCTTAAAGGTGCAGGAGTGGCTGTGTGGTAAGTAGCTTGTTTACCAACCACATGGTTCCGGGTTCAGTCCCACTGCATGGCACTTTGGGCAAGTGTCTTCTACTGTAGCCTCGGGCCGACCAAAGCCTTGTGAGTGGATTTGGTAGACGGAAACTGAAAGAAGCCTGTCGTATATATGTATATATATATATGTGTGTGTGTGTGCTTGTGTTTGTCCCCCCAACATCGCTTCACAACCGATGCTGATGTGTTTACGTCCTCGTAACTTAGCAGTTCGGCAAAAGAGACTGATAGAATAAGTACTAGGCTTACAAAGAATAAGTCCCGGGGTCAATTTGCTCGACTAAAGGTGGCGCTCGAGCATGGCCACAGTCAAATGACTGAAACAAGTAAAAGAGTTAAAGAGTAAAAGAGTAAATGTCGCCTCTGCTGGATTCCTGCTAAAGCGGTAATGAACAACACATGTAGAAAATGAAGATAAAATAATGAAATTAGACAACTGGTTGCAATGCAGCTTTGTAGTGAAGTGTGTTTGCGACCTGTTATTAATGGTGTTACCCATAAATGCTGTATACTTTTGTTTTTAATTGAAAACAAAAGAATTTTGTGATGAAACAGGCATGTCATGAACCCAGCACCTCGTCTGGTAAATTAGCAAGGCCTAGACTCTTTGCATTCGAGGAAATTAATGGCAATGTATAATTCTTCAGAGAAAGAGTTTACACTTACTCTGGCAATGAAAGTGATTTGGACAATCAAATGGGTGAAAGTGATAAGAAAATTAGCGATATGGGTGATCAAATATAATAGTTGAAAGATGGGCCTATTATCATTATTCTCCTGAATATTTTTGTGATTATGCTCCTTAGTTTGCCTAACATATACAGTAGTTGAGAGAGAGAGGCTTATTATTGTTATCCTCCTGAAATTTTGTGATTCTGTCCTTTAGTATACCCAGCAAATATGGCAGTTGAGAGAAATGTTTATCATTGTTATTCTCTTGAATTGTTTTACCACTATGTTCATTAGCTTGCCTGCAATTGCTACCTTTGAGAAGTATATGCAATTCTTATTTTTTTTGGTTTTTGTTTTTTTCTTCTCGGGAGCCTAGGTGGAGGGAAAAATTAGACACAGGAGCCAGGTCTGAGAGGATTAAAAAAATTATTGAATGCTACTTTCAAAATGACCTGCTAATCCAAGCATACTCTTTTACTTGTTTCAGTCATTTGACTGTGGCCATGCTGGAGCAACACCTTTAGTCGATCGAGCAAATTGACCCCAGGACTTATTCTTTGTAAGCCTAGTACTTATTCTATCGGTCTCTTTTGCCAAACTCCTAAGTTACGGGGACATAAACACACCAGCATTGGTTGTCAAGTGATGTTGGGGGGACAAACACAGACATACAAACATATACACACATATGCATATATATATATAATATATATATATATATATATATATATATATACAAATAATCGATGGGCTTCTTTCAGTTTCCGTTTACCAAATCCACTCACAAAGCTTTGGTCGGCCCGAGTCTATAGCAGAAGACACTTGCCTGCCCAAGGTGACACACAGTAGGGCTGAACCCGGAACCATGTGGTTCATAAGCAAGCTACTTACCACACAGCCACTCCTACACCTATGCATAAAAAAATCTATATAAAATGATGTTGGTGATTATTACATTATAGATGCAGGTATTAATTCAACTGACTATTTTCTTACAAGAAAATAACTGAACCTTAAAAAAGACACACTGGATAATATAGCTCTTCAACGTACCTAGGGAAAAGACATAATGGTCACACCTGGAATGCCTTTCATCTTAGGTCTGCTCTATCAGAGTTGATGTGAAGGTAAATAACAGCAATTTGATATACATGTAGGAGTGGCTGAGTGGTAAGTGGCTTGCTTACCAACCACATAGTTCTGGGTTCAATCCCACTGCATAGCACCTTGGGCAAAAGACTTCTACTATAGCATCGGGCTGACCAAAGCCTTGTGAGTGGATTTGGTTGACGGAAACTGAAAGAAGCTCATCGTATATTTATATGTGTGTATATATGTATGTGTGTGCATATATGTTTGTGTGTCTGTGTTTGTTTCCCCAAAATCGATTGACAACTGATGCTGGTGTGTTTGTGTCCTCGTAACTTAGCAGTTCAGCAAAAGAGACCAATAGAATAAGTACTAGGCTTACAAAGAATAAGTCCTGGGATCGATTTGCTCGACTAAAGGCGGTGCTCCAGCGTGACCTCAGTCAAATGATTGAAACAAGTAAAAGAGTAAAAGAGTATGTGTTTCAAATTTTGGCACAAAGGCCAAGAATTTTAGGAAAGGGGATAAGTTGATTACATCAATTCCAGTGTTCAATTTCTATGAATTTTATCGACCCCAAAATGATGAATTTGAACTTAGAACATAAAGATGAACGAAATGTTACTAATCATTTTGCTTTGCTCCATCATAATTCAGCCAGCTCACAACAGTATAATATTAAAATATCAAATGTGATCCTGCTTCGAATTTAGAAACTATTACCTACGTAATGTAGATAACTTTAGAATACTTTTTTCTTTGAAATTAAAATTTACGTGAAAAAGCAAGCAAATTTGAGATTTACACATAATTTATTACCCAAGATAACCTATTTAAATTCCACTGGTGTAACACTGTAGCATGGGAAGTGAAAGCTATTACGTTGAATATTTATAAGACTAACTTGTATATAGCTTTATAATAGAAATGTCACAAGTTTCAGTAATAGTATACTATACTTTGGAACAGTACTTACAATGTGTATTTGTTAGAAACAGTGTGAAGATGTATTATTGTTACACCAGGAATATACACTCTTTACAAAATTCTGATTCTTTTATTCATGCCTTCATTATTTAAAACTTAGCAGCCACCTAGTTCTTGAGGAAACTGTGATGTTAGTTGATAATAAATGGTTAGATGACAACACATTATTATCTCATGTGAGAATGTTGTGAACAAATCTAATTGTTTCTTAGTATTATATGTCTGTGTTATGGGAATTGATTTTAGGTCATTTACAAATGTTTCTCTGTTCTGCAAAGCTGCAACCTTTATATTTTATGCTAAGAATGGGGGAAAAAAAAGAAATTTCATGCAAAATTTATACTTACTAAACTTGGTTAACACAGTCCTGCATATAGGCTACAAAAAGATGGGATGATTAAGGGTGGAATACTTTTGATTATAAATCAGTTTAGGTAGAACTGATCTGAGACTGCTAAGTAAATACAAACAGCAATTGCTAAGAAAAATGCATTTGCACACTTTTGCTTTTCTCATGAATATTCCTGTCAATGAAATGATTTTCACAGGTTAAAAAAATAATTAATCAGTTTTGTTTGAGTCTTTATGATTGATAATATTTCCAATCAGTATTAACCTCTGTGGAAACTATCAATATTAACTAGTTGCTATGTCTTCTCAAATTAGGTATTATAGATAATCATCTGCTAATTAACGCATACTGTAATCTCTCTCACTCTCTTACATATACATGCATACATACACTCATAGATACATTGATACATGCATGAATACATGCACACATAGATATATATGCATGTGTATGTGTGTGTGTGTGTGTTTATGTACATATATACATACATGCATATAAGCATGTAATCTCTCTCACTCTCTTACATATACATGCATACATACACACGTAGATACATAGATACATGCATACATACACACATACATATATATGCATGTGTGTGTGTGTGTGTGTTTATGTACATATATATATATATACACACACGCATATAAGCATATGTATGTATGTATGTATGTATGTATGTATGTATGTATGTATAGATAGATGTTTGTATGCATATATGTATGTATGTATATAAGCGTTTATCTCGGTGAATATGTGTTCTCTGAAAATATATTTGGCAGGATAGGAACAGGATGGAAATATTTGAGAAAGCTGTTACCTCTGTAGAATAAAAAAGATTGTATAATATTCATGTATAAAATGTAATGGTGCAGAAAAGAACATTACACAGACCCCGCTCTCTATCTATTTTGGTCCCCATTCAATCACTTTCTTCTTGTTATTCTTGTAATTACTTATTTTTATGCTTGCTTCTATCATACTTTTGCATTGTTCCTCTTTCGTTACTTTCTCTTTTAGTTTTTGGGAACTAAACAACTCTCTAATACTGAGGAACAGTTTTACAAAAGCGAAGAAAGGAAATGAGTTCACTTGCTGGATGTAAGACAACCACTCTAGCTCTGATGCCACCATAAAATGGACCCAGTACACTCTGTTAAGTTGTTGAATAAATAGAGAAGTGTTCTTCAGTGTTGCCATAGATATAACAACCACTATAGTGTGAGAAACATAACAAAATGCATTTTGTCTCTTTGTAAGTGCTGAGTGACAGTAAGTGGATTCAATCATTGCAAAGTATGTCCAAAATCTAATGTAGGAGCAAGACATACTTCTTGGCCCGCCAACTCCAAATAAAAACTGATTTGGTACATAACAATTCATCTATCCCCCATGGAAACATGAATGTAAAAGTAATTACATATGTGTTTTAAATATACAGTTACCTGCAGCTTGTAAATGTAGACATATATAAATTCCTTGCTAAAATTCTAATTCTTGAAATAACAAAATACACTTTATAATTAAAGAATTTTAATATGGATCAAAATTATTCATTAATTTATTTTTATAAGTTATCGAAAAAGCTACTAATAACTATATTCCACTTGTTTATATATATTTATATATATATATATATATATATATGTGTGTGTGGTGTGTGTGTGTGTGTGTGTGTGTATGTATGTATGTTTATATATATATATAAACAGGCAGAATATAGTTACTGGGTAATTTTTTCAACAACTTACAAAAATATACAAGATATTTTGAAAATCTAAGGATCTACTGAAATTAAAGTATGCTGAGGTACAGTGAGAATCTTCAAAAAGCTGTTAAGGAAGTAGAATTTGATGAAACTTGAGTTCAGTCTAAGACTGAGCTCTACTATTTTGGAATTAAAGTTCTTGGGCTCAGAAATAGAAAACAAAACTGGTTTAATGAAAACAAGAACTAGACCATTAAACATCTCAAAGATAAAAACATGTTGCACCAAAAATATTTATCCAGAGTACAAGACTGGATGTGGTCAACTCTTTTGTCTACCTGGCTACCATTTTCCTTAGAGATAGATTACTTAGTTCTGAAATAAATCTGATGATTGGAAAAGCCCCAGTGTCTCTGTAAGCCTCAACAATAATATGGTCTGATAGAGGCATCACCATAAAAATCAAGCTCAGCATCTATGAATTATGTGTCTTAACTACCCTTTATATCTTTCTTAGAATGGGATTATATATCATTGTCACACGAAAGTTTTGTAAAGATTTCACCAAGTTGGCCCCAGGGATATCTTAAATATCAAATGGCAGTCTCTAACATCAGATACTGTTGTCCATCAAGTCAACTCATTGAGTATTGAAATATTCCTCATGTTTAATCATATGCTCCTTATACTTAATCAGATGCACTAGGATGGTGGAAGGTTACACAAGTGGTTGTTTTATGGGGATTTGCAACGTGGTAAATATCTCAAATATAAACCTAAGAAACGTTTTAGGAATGTCAACAAAAACAACCTTAAAGCTCGTAGTGTGGATGTTGAAGACAGGGAGCAGATGAAGGAAAATCAATTCTTTGAAAAGCAGTGATCTACAATGGCACTTAAGGTGGTTCGGTCATGCGGCCTGGTGTCCAGAGGGTGAGCTGATTTGTGATGTCCTTCCCCCACCTCCGCTTCCCAGCTGGCACACACACATGGGCGAGCAGCTGAAGACCTGGGCAATGATGATAAAGGAGGACCTCTCTGAACTCTCAGGACTGCAGGTGGTCGGTCTGCACAGATGGAACCACGAATGGCTCGCTATCTCCAGTGACCTCACACTGGACCGTCGAGCATGGGCCACCATGGTTTGTGATGCCGGTAGGAACAGAGAAGAAGCTGGCACAACCTGCCCTGGGGGAATGCCGTCACAACCCACCCTGGGGGAATGCCGTCACAAGTACAAGTAAGTTTGTAAACAAGCCTTGACCTCAATCCCAGACACTTTTCAGCCTAAAAATGTATTGTACATCTGCAGTTATGGTCTGTTTGTACAAAGCCAGACTCACAAGTCATATGAGATCTTACAACACTATCCACTAATTGAAGAAATAGCCTAACAGATGTTGAAGGATGATAATGATATATACAGTTGCATAAAAAGAAAAGAAAACACAACATTCCATCCAAAAATAAGAATATTTTAAAATATCAAAACACTAGATTATTTTAAAACATCAAAAAAGTATAAAAAAATATCAAAAACTAGATTATTGCTGACTGGGAGATAACAATTTATTCAAAGTAGCTACCTTTAGCTTCCACCATGGCCTCAAGACAGCTCCATTACATATAACAACAACAATGACTTCAAATATTTGGACACGTTTTGCCAGTTCATTCTTTCTTTCTAAAATATATCTAGCTGCTTAATGATGAATCACTTATAGCCAGTCATTGCTAGGTAGCTACAATACAAAATGGCCACAGACTAATGACTGAAAAAAATAAACGATAAAGGTAGACAAGTAGAGAGATAGATAGGGAATTTTTAGTGGGTAACTCTTTTAATGACATAAAAAATAATGCACTGAATACTTTCCATATCATCAACATCATCATCATTGTCGTTTAATGTCCACTTTCTAAGCTGGCATGGGTTGGACTGTTTGACTCAGAACTGGTAAGCCAGGCTCCAATATTATTTGGCAAGGTTTCTACAGTTGCATGCCCTTCCTAATGTCAACCACTCTGAGAGTGTAGTAGATGCTTTTTGCGTGCCACCAAAATGGGAGCCAGTCAAGCAGCACTGGCATTAGCCATGCTCAAATGGTGCTTTTTACGTGCTAGCCAGGTGACACTGGCATCATATTCTTTAATTGATGTGTGTGTGCGTATGTGCATGCATGTGTGTGTGTGTATGATTTTAAGAATTATAATTTGAACATATATGTTATTTTTTCTGCACTTACAAATAGCTGGCAACCTCATAATGAAACATGATTGTTTTAAATGATAGATATGTTATTATTTCAAAACTTCTGAAATAAATTTTCTGTATATTTAAAATGTTAACTAAGTATCTGAGTCTCTTAAATATTCATTAAGTGTACAAAATTTTAAATTTAGAAATTACATTATTCCAAGCAATGCTCTATATCTCAAATTGACAAATTAAAAAGAAAAGTGACTTTCGATTCTTAAAAGTTATCATTCATGTGAAAGTGTGATGTCTTCTGCTTCTTCACTTGAATTAATATATATTCATATTTATTACATGATTGGTGAATTCTGTTTGATACATGATGTCAATATATTTCCACTAGTGAGTTTTGATGAATGATTCTAAGCCATACTGGTGTATGGAGATTAATAACAAACCTATATTCAAAATAAATTCTTAATAGTTCTGATATCCTTAAGCTGCCAGAAATGTTAACACACCAGGTAAAATGCTTAGCAGTATTACATTCTGAGTTCAAATTCTGCCGAGGTCGACTTTGCCTTTCATCCTTTTGGGGTTAATAAATTAAGTACCAGTTGCATACTGGAGTCAATCTAATCGACTGGTCCCTCCCCCAAAATTCCAGGACTTGTGCCTAGAGTAGAAAAGAAATGTTAGCATGCCAGGCAAAATTCTCAGTGGCATTTCACCTGTCTTTTATGCTCTGAGTGCAAATTTCACTGTGGTTGACTTTGACTTTCATTCTTTCAGAGTCAATAAAATAAGTACCATTGAGTACTGAGGTTGATGTAATCAAATTAACCTCCTCCTTCAAAATTGCTGGAGTTGTGATGCCAAAATTTGAAACCAATATATCTGATTCTCTTAAGCAGGTGAACTAGCAGAATTGTTAGCATGCTGGGAAAATGTTTAGTTGCATTTAACTCAACTTTACATTCTGAGTTCTAATTCTGACGAGGTTGACTTTGGCTTTCATCCTTTTATGGTCGATAAAATAAGTACCTATTTCTTTATTACCCACAAGGGGCTAAACACAGAGGGGACAAACAAGGACAGACATAGGTATTAAGTCGATTAGATCGACCCCAGTGCATAACTGGTACTTAATTTATCAACCCCAAAAGGATGAAAGGCAAAGTCGACCTTGGCGGAATTTGAACTCACAGCGTAACGGCAGACGAAATACCGCTAAGCATTTCGCCCGGCATGCTAATGTTTCTGCCAGCTCGTCGCCTTATTGGTCGATAAAATAAGTACCAGTTAAGAGCTGGGGTCGATGTAATTAACTTACCTCTCCCTCAAAATTGTTGGCCTTTTGCCAAAATTCGAAACCAATAATTTGAGAGAAAAAAAAAACTGACAAAAACCAGCTGAGATAAAAAAAAACACTGAATTTTTTTTCAGGCAGTGTTCTTCTTGTTTATTACTTTCTTTATTGTTTGGTGCAGGTATGGCCACGTATATAATAAATCTGCTTCCCAACGATATGGGAACATTAAGGTTCAGCCCATTGCATAATACCTCAAGCAAGTGCCTTTTCATAAAGCCTTGTGAGTGGATTTACCTGATGGAAACTGAAAGAACACCATTGTCTATGTGTATGTGCATGCATAGTCGCAGGAGTGGCTGTGTGGTAAGTAGCTTGCTTACCAGCCACATGGTCCTGGGTTCAGTCCCACTGCGTGGCACCTTGGGCAAGTGTCTTCTACTATAGCCTCGGGCCGACCAAAGCCTTGTGAGTGGATTTGGTAGACAGAAACTGAAAGAAGCCTGTCGTGTATATGTATATATATATGTATGTGTATGTGTGTGTGTATATGTTTGTGTATATATGTTTGTGTGCCTGTGTTTGTCCCTCTAGCATTGCTTGACAACCGATGCTGGTGTGTTTACGTCCCCGTCACTTAGCGGTTCGGCAAAAGAGACCGATAGAATAAGTACTGGGCTTACAAAAGAATAAGTCCTGGGGTCGAGTTGCTCGATTAAAGGCGGTGCTCCAGCATGGCCGCAGTCAAATGACTGAAACAAGTAAAAAGAGTATGTGTGTATATGTGTGTGCATGAATATGTGTTTGTGCATGGGTCTGATCAGGCGGGTGAGTTTGCATTTTCTTCAGTGTTACACATGTCTTCTCATTGTACTCAATAGCCTTGCTGTCGTGGGTCAATTGTTTGAAGTCTGCTGTGAAAATATGTTTGGGTTTCTTGGCATAATTTAACATGTTGCATGATCTTTGTAAATGCAAAACTTATTCAGACAATGCCATTTCTGTCCAGTTCTCAGCATGAAGATGTTCAGACTACTTGTTATTCAACAGATTGAGAGATTTTTATCTCACTTGAAGACAAGTGGGAACTAGCAACAGGAAGGGTTTCCAGCTAAAGAAAATTCTGTCCCAAAGCTATCTCATCTGAACCATGCGAGTAAGGAAAAGCAAAACATTAAAACTATGATAATAATGATGATGGTGATGATGGTGATGATGGTAGTGGCAGTGGTAATATTGTTACTGTTGTTGATATTGGTGTTGGTGGTGGTGTTAGTATTTGGTACCAGGTTGAACTAAACTGAATAAGTCTATGACCAAAGATTTGCATCTCAAGACAATATTTTTAGGAATAGTGTTACAAAAGTTGTGATTTAATAAATTTGATTTCCTTCTCTGGAGTTAAATCAAACCTAAAATGTTTTTCATTAAATACATAAAAATTTTTTCAATAACAATATTGAAATTGCTTAATGCATGATTGATGACAGATGAATAATTCTGTGTAAAATTTGCCTTAACGATTTAATTAAGGAAAAATGATATTATTGTTGTTTAACTTCAAATAAGCACCTCATTTAGCAGATTTATGATCAAAGACATTTTGTCCTTAACTATCACACCTTGTTTTATCTCTGTTTTATCTGTAGACTACCTTATCTAATAGT
>NC_043000.1:46808914-46821414 GCF_006345805.1 Octopus sinensis
AATGCCAGTTTCTTGAAATATCTGAGATCTTTATGTCCAGTGTGGGCAAGTACTGATGGTCTTTTGCAGTGATGTGTAATCCATCAGTCAGATGTCATTAGTGCTGCCATGTTCATCAAACAATCAAACACATTATCAGTAAGAACTCCAGGTGGATGATGGTCATCTCTGAGCAACTCAAGGCAACAGAGTCTACTATCAAATATATGGTTCATAAGAAAATCAAGTACAATTTGCATGTGATGAGGAGAGGTGTGTTAATGTTTGGTAAGCCCTAGGAGAAATCTTTTCTTGTGCCTCCAACATCATGTGACCTCCTACCTCTATTGATTTTAGCCCTCAGAACTGCTACATCAAGAGAATTGTTGGAGTGGGGAAATGTTCAGAGGAGGCTGCTGAGATTGGTGAAATTGGCAAGGGTCAACAAATCCTGACATGCAGTCGCTTTTGTGGTCTCATCAGGATTATTATTGGAGTTAAGAAAATGTTTGTTGAATGACATCTTTTTGTTTTTTGTTTTGATGTAACTATTTGAAAGTTTGTGACATTAACCTGGGAGTATGTTGTTGTTTTCCTATTTGGTATCTTAGTTACTTTTTCCTTTGTGTTTTTTTTCCTTGGTTTTCTGGTGCATCCTATATATAAATACTGAAAAATATTGTAGAAATTATGAGAAAGAAAAATTCCAGACATTGTGAACTATGAGAACAGAGAAACACATTAGGCGGCTCCCATCAGAATAAAATTGAACAAATCCCAGTATAACAGAAGCAAACAATAACACTACTGAAATGTTTGCAATATACATACTCTTTTATAAGTTTTAGTCATTGGGTTGCAAATAAGCTGGGTTACCATTTTCAAAGAAGTTAATCAATTATATCAATCTTAGTAAGCTATCTTGTAAGGGATATAAAGTGGGCCAGATGAAAAGAACACAACTCAGAGAAAATTTGATATTTTTTCACACTGCACCCATTTAACACACATGCACACACATACATGTGCACGCATGCACATGTGCACATGCTCTCTCTCTCTCTGTCTCTCACACACACACACAACACACACACACACACAAATATCTGTGTTTTCCATATAATTTCTACCAGCCAAATTTCACTCAATAGTCAAATCAAACTTTTAATATAAATTCAAAGTCAGTACAAATTTTAAAACAAGAAGCAAAATATAAGGTGCTATTTTGGGGCTTGTAACATATATCTTGCATGTTGGTTGGTCCCTTGAATGTATGTATATAGCTACATGTGTATTTACACTCACATATATGTTTGCATATATAATTTCTTTATGTAGAAACTGCATTTGGCACAAATTGATAGAAATTTTAAATAGATGCAACTGTATGCATATGTAATATTACACACGCACACACGCACACACACACACACACACACACACACACACACACACACACACACACATGCACACACTTGAATATACTAACAAAATATATTTGGCGTATTTTTTTAATGACATACAAAATTAATTTAATGAACGTTTTTGATCCATATCAAAGTTCTTTAATTGAAAGGCATATTTTTTTTAATTACACTTTTAATGAACCATATATTTATATATGTATTTACAAATAACAGGAAACTGTGTAATGAAACATTACTGTTTTTAATAAAGCATTTATTATTTATTATTTCTAAACTTTGGAAAGAAATCTTTATTATTTTAAAAATTCTAATTAAGTATTAACGTTCTGTAAATATTCATCAAGTGTACTGAATTCAAAATTTCAAATTAAATTACTCACCCTCCACCCCCAAAACCTCTATGGCTCAGGTAGCTAAAATCATTTTTAAAAATAAGAAATTTAAATTAAATAATATTAAATTTAAGATTTTTAAAATACTTCTTGTGAATGTGTAGTACTTTCTACTTCTCAAGTTAAATTGAGTTGCCTGTGTGAATTAATGAAAAAATTGCTTGCATTTTCCCAATCAGATAATTTGCTTAAATGCAATTAAGATATATTTAAGTATTTGAGTAACATTTTTTGTTATTATTTTAAAAAATTTTATTACTCTTGTAGAACGAACATGCCAAATATTACTTAGAAATCATGTATCTCTACATAGGTTCAAAACTCTTGGAGCAATGCTATCGTCATTGTTGCTGTTGTAGTCGGAATAGAAGTTCCAGTGGCATGGATTTGTTTAAGGGGGACATCAACATGCCAGGAAGAGACCCACATGTTTGATTTCATAAACGTTCTCTGCTTCTGCAACACATATAGAATGGGACATGTAGGATCATCATCATCATCATTTAACGTTCACTTTCCATGCTGGCATGGGTTGGATGGTTTGACTAAAAGCTGGTAAGCTGGAGAGCTGCACCAGGTTCTAATCTCATCCAGTTATGGAACGGCATTGGACTGCAATGGACCGCCACTGACCCAGTGGTAGTTTTGAGTGGTGTCTTCTGTATCATGTCTGTCATGCATAGTCCTCTTCATCCACCGGTTCAGGCTTTTTGAGATCTGTTTTAGTCATCATCTGCATGTTCCACCATTGGAAACTTTGTGAGTTGGTCGTACTTAGTTTGGGTTCTTGCCTTTGACCTTGCTGCCAAGGGTGACCTTACAGAGCAGTTCAGAACTCTCAATGACATCGCTCTCAGAGTCATTGCTCCATGCAAGCCCCTCCACCATGACATAGATTGACCATCAGAAGGGTAGTAATATTATATTACAGAATTATGTATCAATATTATCAAACTTTCTGGCATTCCAGTCAAAGTTTGCAAATCAAAATTTGCAGCTGTAAAAGGTAGGTCGGATTATATAAGACAACTTTGGAGGAAGAAAAATTTCCTGTGAAATGCAGCAGAATTAGAAAAGATAGAGACAAAGTTTGAACGTTTACATTACATGCTTATGAGATTTACTATGTTGGCTTGAAAGCTAGAAAATAGAGTATATCATTAAAAAAATTATAAACATTAAGATGATGATAAGCTTGTTGTTGTTTAGACTCTGATTAAGCTTAGCTGAGCCAACATATGTTCAAAGGCATTCCAGCTGTGGCCAGTTGGGTTAAGAAATTATGTATTTTGTTCATGTTGTTCTGTATTTCTTTGCCTTGTGTAAATATGTGTGTTTATGCATGTGTGCGTGTGTGTTGTGTGTGTGTGAGAGAGAGAGAGAGAGAGAGAGAGAGAGAGAGAGAGAGAGAGAGAGAGAGAGAAGACTAATTGTGTTTATTTGTTTTACTATCTTCATATGAGCTCATCTGGATTTCTCTTATAGCAACTCTTGACACCATGGATCTTGCATCTGGAAAAGGAATTTAGGTTAAGTTCAGATTTTTTGAGCACACACTGAGTATATTTTGGCTCTCATCAATTGCCTGTATATCATCATTATCACCATCATCCAGTGGGTTTTGTCCCCATTAATGGTGGTGGCCGGATCTACCTCAATGCCATAACAACTGAGGTAGGCAGGTGCAACCAACCTAAACCATTGGGCTGGCTGGTGCCCATTCTCCTTTGCTATGATGAGACTTGTTTGGAGCTGGATTTTCTATGGGGAGCATGTCCTTGTTTACCCTCAACCTTAGTCTCTAGGCATGAGTGGTCCCAAGATCAAGGCATCTACCATGATTTTTAAGAAATATGGTGGAAAGCTAGCTCAGGAAGGCAGGGACACTACTCCCTGAGACCACATGCATTGGGCCTCACGGAGGTAAAGTTGCTGAGCTCCTTTAAAGTGTTGGGCCTCACGGAGGCAATGACAGGGACCTTTGGTATTATGTCATGCTTGAGAAGAAGACCCGTCAAGCCAAGCAAAATCCTAGCCATGACAGTTACTGGCATCACACAACTAACACCTGTGCCAGTGGCATGTAAAAGCACCCGTTACACTCTCAGAGTGGTTGGCATTAGGAAGGGCATCCAGCGGTAGAAACCATGCCAAATCAGACTGGAGCTAGGTGCAGCTTGCCAACTTGTCAGCTCCAGTCAAACCGTACAACTCATGCCAGCATGGACAACAAACATTAAATGATGATGATGTATATACATATACATATACATACATACATATATGTATATTAAGGCTGGGGTGGTATATGTATGTGCATGAACATACCTATGCCCCCTTGTCTTGATATTACATGAATGTAAAAGAGTTTCATCTTCATGTAAAATGTCTTTTTTTCCTTCCTGTCTTCCATACAAATATGCCCATTCATGGGGAAATATTATCTTGTTAGGAAACTAATGATGGTCAGTGACAAGAAAAGCATTTAGCTGTAGAGAATCTGGAGAATCTGCCTCCATGAAATCTGTTTCAACCATTCAAGGATTGAAAAATAGATGCTAAAATGACAACAACAATGACGATGATGATGACGATGATGATTGTGATGATGATGATGACAACGTTGATGCTGATGATTATTTAATCCAACTATCTACCGAGGTCAAATTAATCGACTGTGCATTTCCCTGAAAAATTTATGGCTTTCTGCGAATGTTAGAAATAAATTTACTGTTTCAGTCAAGTCCACTATTCAACCACCTTGCCAACAGCATACGGAGACTCGTTTTATTCCATCAACACATATGATTACCATAAACACTGTACAATTTATTCCAAACCATTAATTGCAACATTGAGAGTAAATTTATCCTTAAGAAAATTAATAACACAAGAATACTCTTCTCTAAGTTTTATTTATATTTCAGTCACTTTCGGGGATATTGCAAGTGTTTATAACACCTGGATTTCCCAAAGGACACTGTGTTAATTGTATTAAGATAGTAGATGCTAGAAATGATACAGCAATGGACTGAATGCCTTTTAGTATTTCGGTATTTCCATTTATATTCTGAACTTAAATCCCACTGGGGCTTATCTCATCGACTACACCTCTCTCACAAAATTTGTTCAAACTTTGCCTGAGTGAGAAATTACTAATTATTAATTAATTAATTGATTTAAGATGGTGGATAATATACATGACAGAGATGCCTATTCAATGTCCCTTTACATTTCTATTCAAATATTACTAATGCTTACTTTGCCTTTCATCCATTAAGAATCAAAGCAGTAAATATCCATAAAAATGCTAAACAAAATGGTATGTTTTATTGTAATTTCCTTTCTTTGAGGTTTCAGCGAATGGAATCATTTAACTTGAATTAGCAGCTAACATGAATGATATACAAACTGTACATAGTGAAAAGATTTAAATATTACTTAACAATGGTGGTGCCCCATCATGACCACATTGTTAAAGCTGAAACACCTTAAAGAATTAAAGAATTTAAAGAATAACATTTTTATGCTTTTTTAAATTTGTAGATCGACCTATAGCATTAATTTTATTTTAAAAGTAGATCTTTGTTTAGGAAGAGAAAAGCTGTAACATATAATGAACAAATCCAGCAACAAAGTCTGTTCATGACGAGTTCATTTGAGATGACAACATGTTTGTCATGGAAGCATCCTGCAACAACATCTGTGCATTCCTCATAACTGCAGTACCTTGTGCCAACGGATGAATGATTTTTGCTTTTTTAATGGTCAGGTGGGAAAGCATTTGCTTTAACTTTTACTGGTCCTGCACATCTGGTAGGAGCAAGGGTGGAAAGTTTTCTCAAACTGGAGACTTAGTCAAAATGCTTGCAATAATCTGGACTTTGCTAAAAGCACCTAAAATATCAGGTTGTGGAGTTAAACCAGATAGCAGATTAAGTCAACCATTTGAGCAGGCTATTACAGGATTTGAACTCAGAAACCAGAATTAGAATAATTACTATAATGTATTCAGCCAAACATTCTCATAGTGCAGCCAGTTCATCATCCTATACATTGCAACTTTTTTTATTGATACCAAAAGGATGAACAACAATGCTGACCTTGACAGGATTTTAACTGATAAGGCAGAGAGATTAACTTAGAATGCAGAGAGTCAAAAGAAATACTGAGAGACATTCTATCTTCCACTCTAATGACTCTGCTAACTGGTTTCTTAGAGAGTTCTTTTTACAATTGGGTGCTTTTGAGTACCTTCTCCCATAGCTTAAGCTCAATGAAAGACTTTAAGTAAAA
This sequence comes from Octopus sinensis, assembly GCF_006345805.1. Lineage (NCBI taxonomy): Eukaryota > Metazoa > Mollusca > Cephalopoda > Octopoda > Octopodidae > Octopus > Octopus sinensis. The sequence continues at coordinate 46,815,009 of NC_043000.1, forward strand.
CTTACTATATGGAAATTGAGTAGATCCTATTGTGGGGTCCATTCCTGTTCTTGGGTCATAAATTTAATCCCTTGTCTGGTTTAATACCGCTGCCCTTAACCCTTTTGTTACCATATTTATTTTGATATGCTCTGTGTTTCTTTCAGTTATGTTAAATATAACAAAGAATTTAGTGAAGTAACTTAGTTATCATTAAGCTAGTGTTAGGAACATAAATTGTGACTAAGGTTTGGTGGAAGATTTTAATTCAGAACTTATGAAAACAAGATATTTGTACTACAGAGCCAGAAGTGGTTTCAGTCAGGTTGGTAACGAAAGGGTTAAAGGAATTCATTTCATTGCAGCATGGGGGTGAGGTTTCTGGTCAGAAAATAACTTCCCTCTCTGTCTCACCAGGTTTAGAGCTCTTTGTAAAGCTGTCCCCTAGCTTCATTCCCCAGTCAGCAGCAGAGACCATCTGCTTATAACCAAGTCGTTAATAGCTCAAGATGTTAGAGGATAGCTTAATTTTAATATTTGTACTTGTGTCATTAATTAAATAATAGCTATTTTATGCAAAAGAAAAAAGGTCCAAATTGAAATAAACTTTCACTATTACATTGTAAAACCTAATTGTGATTCAACCAAGAATACAAACTTATTCCTTCTATGCTACGGTTGTTTGAAAAAAGAGGGTGATTAATGACTCTGCACATCTTTTATTTACTAAACCATAAAAAAAGAAAAATGTAAAACTCAGAAATTATTAATTAGGCTTATTACTTTTATATAGCAACTTGTTCAAATGTTTGTATTTACGACATAATATGGATTAAAGCTTTGCAATGTAAATATAACACTTTTAATGATTCTAATTGTAGTATGAATACCATAGCTATAGTTATGTCTTAGATACTCACTCATTCATTCTTGTCAAAAGTTTCCACAATTTGAAAAGTGGTAGTGGCCCAGGGTTATTTCTTATGAAGAAAACCTATATTTAATGCTATTCCAGTTGTGAACAACTTCTCTTCATCTAGATATAACGCATTAAGCCAGTATTATCTTATGTTTCCTCCCTTATCTAACAAATTAAGGAGTGACATGAGAGAGAAATTTAACTGTGATATCTAAAACAGATTGAGCAACCACACACAGGTGCCCTGGTTAGAAAATGTGTCCTGTACAGTGGATTATACCATAGAAATTTTCAAATATAATGAAACTTGACATTTGTTGAAGCATAATAAATTAAATCTATTACTAAGTGTTATGTTGTAATGAGTATATTTCTTTGTGATGTGTAGCATCTCTGTCAGGCACTGTTAAAAGATGCTAAGTTCTTATGGTGACTATGGAGCAACATTTTTGATGGAAAACCAGATTTTAAATGGAATGCTAATTACAGAAATAAACTTGACCAAAGCACCGTCCTTATGGTCAAATTCTTTTTGACACAACCACTACCACCACAATAATAACAACAACAATAAGAACAACCAAAACAACAATTGAGTTCTCGTAATCAGCCGAGGAGATTTTTTAAGGCCATGATAATGGAGGGTGTGTATCATTAATGAAAGGTGTTCAGGTCTGCATGTAAATGAGGTATTTTGATCTCTCTGTCAAATATAATGTTTATTTATTTATATTGTTTGTAATTAATCCTGAGCTACCTTCTAGCTTCAAAATTTTGATGATACAGTTATTTATATTTAGAATGACAATGTAGGGTAGGTGTGAGAGACTGGATCTAGCCAGTTTGAATATAACACAAGCAGAATATTAGGGCCAGGTATAGCCAGTTAAAATGCTAAAGGATTTGTCATATGTTGTACTTGTTGCTTTTGTTGTTGTTTCATCCTTGATCAGTTCTAATCAAACTTACAATAATTCCAGTCATGAGTGCCATTAACTAAATCCTCTAATGTGTCCTTAAGATGAGTGAGGCAGGTTTTGCAGAAGACTTGGTTGCTATTTCTGGCAAATAGAGTTTTCTTTGCAATAATAAATCTCTAAACAAGATATAAACAGTAACTGCTCTATAACATAAGGAGCATCAGCCATCTGAATGTGGCTAGGGACAGGGCAGGGCGGTGGGGGTGTTACTGATGCATTTAGCCCCAGGCGATCATCAACGTCACCAGGAGGGCTGACACCATCTCGGTGTCCTCTAACCTGCAAAGGGAGATCATTCCCCAAAGAAGCGGATGCTACATACAGACCAGGTTTCAAGGTATTTGCCTATTATCAACGCATGGTAAGCACCGCTCTCCGACGAATAACTCTGTACAGGCTATATATTTAAGGATTTTCACAGTAAACACAGTTACTGATGTAGAAAAACCGTTCGAAAGCAATAATAAATCTCTAAACGAGATATAAACAGTAACTGCTCTATAACATAAGGGGCATCAGCCATCTGAATGTGGCTAGGGACAGGGCAGGGCGGTGGGGGTGTTACTGATGCATTTAGCCCCAGGCGATCATCAACGTCACCAGGAGGGCTGACACCATCTCTTTGTAGAAGCTTTATTGTTAATTTCTTGTACGGTATTTTTGTTGTTTTTAACCCCTGCTCAGTTCCAGTTGAGGAGATTTATGATTAAAAGCATTCCAACCATGATCAACCATCTTTTTCTCAGTAAATGCCCTTATAGGGCCACATTTCCAAATTTGTCCTTCTTGCTCTGAAATGGTAAGTTTTAACAGCAAGATAATCTGGCTGTTATTTTTAAGTTTAATGACCCGGCATAGAATTTCTAGGCCATGTCTGCATTGCTGTGCATAAAGTTAGAAGTGTCAGCATAAAGGCAAATAATCTTAGCAAGAAAGATGATGAAGGAGGTAACTTCACACTGTGATACATAAAAGTTGATAGAACAAGAATGAATGAGAAAATAATAGAGAAAATTAGTGGGAGGAGGAGGAGGAGAGAGAGAAAGATATGAAAGTGACCATCAACATATACTGAAAAGGAGTCATTTGACAGGAAGTTTACTATCCAGCTTATTAAGTATGGTTGGATAAAGAACAAAAGTAAGCAGCTTTAGCAGAAGTCTCTCATACAAGCCATGGTGAAAAGCTTTGTTGCTATCAAGGGCAACAACTTTGGTTTCCCTTCAGCTTTCAAAGGCAAAAGACCATTGGGGCATGACATAAAGAGTTGAAGTTTAATAATCTCTACATCAATCTGTTTGATTGTAAACAAATTCCATGGTTGACATATATCAAATGGTGAAAGGGGAAAACTGTTCTGTTTTTGTCTGCTATAGGCATTGTATCAAATCATTGTACAAAGTAATTCTCTACACTTTCCTTTCATAGACAGCTGTCTTGATTTAATTCTTTTGCAGATATTTGCTTGTAACATCTGAGTATTCATGTATCATCTTTTATTATCATTATCATCATCACAGTTTAACAACCTCAGTCATTGTCATCATCATCATCATCATCATCATCATCATCATCGCCGTCATCGACTCTTATAGTGCAAAGACATCTTTTTAATTCTCCCTCTAGAATATATCTTATTCAAATATTAACAAATGAAATTTTTCTTTAGAGTGCTTGTAAAAAGAACTATAACTACCCAAGAAGTTGCTGCCCTCAAATCTCGTGGCAGTACACAGCAACAAGAAAAGGAGGTTTGTTTTGCAGACTTTTGGGATTTCGTTTATACACATCACATTTTCATATCAAATGACTACCACACATAATTGTGCCAGTTGACAAAACAGCACAGTGGTTAGAAAAGAACACATCAAACCACATAACTAAATTTACAAGAGAAAGATAAAAATGAACAGTACAGGGAAAATTAATAGAAAGAAATGCCCCAAATACTTAAAATCTTAAGTCTTTGCCAACAGGCCCCACTTGAATCATACCTTACTTGGGTCTGATTATATACAGGGTGGGGAAGCAAAATTTACAATATTTTGAAACAGGGATTGAAAGACAGTGTATTGAAAGTCATGAGAATTTATTTTCCACAAGAAAATTTACATATTAGAAAATGTTTTTATTCTATGTGCTCCCCTTCTTTCACAATAACTGCCTTCACACACTTCCTGAAACTTGCACAAGTGTTCCTCAAATATTCGGGAGACAACTTCTCCCATTCTTCTTTAATAGTATCTTTAAGAGACTCGACATTGCTGCGTGATGTTCTATTGGTAGCATGTTCTAAAACGCCCCAAATAGCATAATCCAGAGGGTTTAGATCTGGGCTAGAAAGTGGCCATAAACATGATTCCAAACAATTGCTAAAGTTAGATTTGCAGAAATCTTCTATTTTTCTAGCTGTGTGGGCTGGAGCACCATCATGTGTCCATATATAATTACCATCTGGGTAGTTTGCTTTAAGCCATGGCCATACCTGGTATCTCAGAGCCTTGTAGTAAGTATTAACATTGATCTTTTCATCGGCTTTGTAGAATTTTATAGGCATTTTCTTTCCATCAGAAGCCACAACACCAAAAGCCATAACTTGAGCAGGATGTTTTGTTTTGAATGCTCCCTTAACCTCAGCTGTTGATTTTGCGATAAATCTGTCATTTCTGCAGTTCAGAACAGCATCGACAGTGAAGATCTTTTCATTTGAAAAGATTGTTACAATGGCGGACTTTTTCTTGAAGCATGTAATAATTTTCTTGCACCTTTCCTATCTCTTTTCCTTCATAGCTGTTGTCAACAAGTGTTTTGGTGTTTTTGTGTAAGATTTTAACCTCAAATCATATTTTACTACATTTCTAATGGTCTTGTTGTCTACCTCAAGTTCACTTGCCATTTTCTCATGGATTTGGTTGGATCCTTTAGGATTTTAGATTTGAGAGCTTTAATAAAAGCTTTGGTACGTCTTTTGTTGATTCTTCCACTTCCAGACTTCCTCGTAATAGTTTTGCTCGTAGTCATTCTATTCTTTACATTGTAAACAGTCTTTAAGGACACTCCAACTATTCTTGAAATCTCCTTTGGTGTGACAAGTGCATTCAGAAAATCACACACTCTTTGACATTTGCTTTCCTGATTACTCATTTGGGCAAAAGTTTCTGAAAAGGTAATGATAATAGTGTTAGGTATGAGTATGACATCAATATATGCTAGGTTTCAAAACAATTGACTTAGTGCCTGCTGAGAAAAAACAACTTAACGTTCATTGTAAATTTTACTTCTCCACCTGTATACATCCAAGAATTAAAAGATTGATAATAACCGAGGATCATACTGACTGCAGCATAACACCTACTGAAAAATTGTAAAAATTTTTTTTAAATCTTAAATAAACAACATCATTATTTTAACAAGATTAAGAGGATCTACAAAGTTCATGCTCAGAAGTCTTGTACTTAATTTTTCTTATGGAAGCAAAAATTGAAATAGCAGCTAAAAATAGGAAGTAAATTTTGGCATAGATTTGATTTACTGAAAGTCTACAGTCTATGTCATCAGTAATTTTACTAGACTGAAAACCTATAAAGATAATAGATATGTCTGAAGCCATCCCAACTCTGCTTCTCCCAATTAAGTTTTAGTAAAAAAAAAAGAAGGAAAAATATGAAATAGCAACGAACATGATTTAAATTTTCTCATAAACTTGGTTAGATGAGAGCTTTAAAGTGTATGCCAGAAGCATCAGTTTCTCAAGATTTAGAAGACAAAAAGACAAAAGTTGTAATCACGGGTGCTGGCCTGCTTTATTAATTCTTTTGTTCTTTAATCTGAAATAACCACAAATGGGAATTAAACCAGGGTCATAGTCTTGGTCTGCTGAGAACTTTACATTCTCTGCCAAAATGTTTGCCACTCGCCAACATCAAGTATATCGTGTGTACTGTAAACAATAATCACAATTATTAAGTGAACACTTGTAATACATAACAAGTGTGTACGTGTATAAATCAGTAATTCCCAGTATGTAGGAAACAACTATAGATCATGTGATTTGTTTTTTTCATGGTTTTCTTTCTTTTACTTTTTTTTCTTTTCTTTCATGTTCATACTTTGTAATTGCTTACTGGAGAAATTATCATTAAATAGACATTTTGGAAAACAATGCCCAGTGTCATATGACCTCAGAAATATATTAAAGAATTATGCTTGCCAATTCGCAGTATGATTCAGCTGTATCAACTATCTGAGGACAATATATTGTACTTATCTCTCGCGACTCTCTATACTATTTTCTCGTTTTATTTCCCATATCTATTTGTTCTTCAGACGATTTTCGTGCTGAGTTTGGTTTTCTTGTAGTTCTCCAGATAACCTTACATTAAACCAATGTAAATATATTTCACACTGGCCTTCTTTGACTTTCTACAATAACTTTCAATGCAATGGAAGAGAAAAAAGAAGACTTCTAAGACACAAGTATGCATATATACATACATACATATATATATATATATATATGTGGATAGAT
>NC_043000.1:46826414-46881414 GCF_006345805.1 Octopus sinensis
AGTCGTTCATTACAACACCTGGCTGTGTTTGGACTGTCCTTGCACAGGGGCCGTCTGGGCTCCGTCCTTCAAGAACAAGAATTAATCTTCTCTCTTCACTCCTTTGTGCCACATGGGCTCAATTCCCCTTCCCTCTTCATCTGACTCCCCTACTCTCTCCTCTCTTCATCTCACACCTACTTCCTGACGTGAATTGTCTCACTTGCGTGTTGAGAAAATATTCTCTTATATCTAAAAGCACAGATGGCCCACGTGTTAACAACACACACCTTGTGTATGTGTATTCAATGTCGTGTTTGTATATAACTGTGTATGTATGTGCGTGTATATATATATATATATATATATAATATATATATATATATATATATATATATATATATATATATATACATACAAAAGTAGTGTACATTCATACACATAAGAGGTGACCTGAACAGGAGACTTTACAAGTTAAAAGGAACAGTCAAAGTCCAAACCACGCTTGAGAGTAATTTCGAAGGGAATGAAAATTAAAAACATTTTCAATAGTTACCACTTGTACCTAGATTTCAAAAATTAATGAACAAATACGATAATTTGTTATCCGTGTTCTTCGTCAGCAAGGGCGCAATTAATTAACGTATAATTATAGGACAAATAGAGAGCACATGTCTTATCTTTATATATTATTACTTTTCAAATCCACCGCGCAAGCGCAGTTATAGTTAGTTATATTTGTCTTTTGACTATTTTATGCATGCTAACCACTGGTAGAATATTTCTCTAATTTCTCTACCCTATATATAACTATAAAAGAGAAGTTGTATGTGTGTGCGTGTGTGAGTGCGCGCGTGTATGTTCCTTATGCGTTCCAAAACCGAGGTGCCGATTTTGACATATGAGGTATGAAAAGATTCAGTACTACCAATTAAACTTTACTTTCATTGACATATTTGCATTACAACAATTTTAAATGATGATCTTTCCCATAAGTCAACTATCGTAAACATTTTATACGACGATGACGGCGATGACATCTCAGTTTCTATATGAGTGTGTACTTTAAAAGACATACATCATCACGACACACACCTTCACTCACTCTATCTCTCTGTCTCTTCCTCCCTGCCTCTCTTTCTCTCCCTCGCACACGCGCAGAATTAATCATTATCTCTCTCTTTCAATTTCTGATTATAATGTACAGAAACCTCATGGTGTCAACTAGTCACAACTTCCACTAATTAATTGGAATAAAGAAAGGTATGCGAAAATAACTTCTTTTCGTGCACACACACACAATTACAGTCCCCATCCCTTATTTCTTTCCTCAATTTACTCACATTCCTATGTTTTCTCCACAAGACATTTGCATTTCGCTCGGGTGTGGCCGAAGTGGGGGAAAAGTGCATTCAGTATTTCTTTCAGAAAAATTAAACTTTCAACAAAGAATTATATTTCGCACATTCGTAATCTCTATTTTCCCACGTGGATAACAAGCAAATTCTAAAAACAGTTAAAAATTAGGAAATTTCAATGAGGAGAGGGAATTATAATTTTGGAAACGTGATTTCTGGGAAATCCTATTAACTCCTTTGGAACTGAACCAATCCCCACCCCAAACGGACCTTTCCGATTTTTATTTCATTTTTTTAAACCGAATTCCTATGTTTTCGATGACGGAAATTCTGAATATGCAAAAAAAAAACACGTTTTCAATTTTTTTAATTCCTTTCCCCACCCAAATTTATAATTTTAAACTTTTTTCGAAATTTTGTTTCCAATCTACGTGGAAGAATACGGAGATTAAGAATATGGGTGGATGGAGAAAACAAATTCTAATTTCAAATTTTTAATGAAAACCTCCAGAATTGATCCACACCCCACCCCGCTGTCTAAAACTGAAAACGAATGGCTGCTTTGTCCGTTTCCGATAGCGTGGATTTATAGTGAAAGAGCCAAAGGACAACGGCATGTGAAGCCCTCACCACGAAACTCGATATGTTAAAAATAACAGCTAAAAGTCCGGAGAATTTTTGTGGTTGTGGGTAAATTTACGGAAATGAACATGCATAATGTTACGCGTCTGAATTTTAAAATTTTCATAATGAATCAATGGGTTTAGTCACTACCGCCAAAATTAATTTCTCTTGCATTTTCTCTCTTTTTCAATAGTCAATTAAAAGAGAGAATTTGTTGTTACCAACAACTTTAAAAACTTTAGTAACTTGATCGATCTGTCATTGAACCAGGATTTTAATTTCATTTAATACACACTTTGCTATCATTTGTATGGAGAATCGCAAACGTGGCATATAAAGACAACTTATTTTAGAAGAAATTTTATGAGTACATTTCGGTAAATGTTTTTCTTGCGCCCCCCCCCCCCCTCACACACACATGCACATATACGCACGCGGATACACATGGATTAAGTCCTATTTTGGAAGATGTTGAAGTTTTTATTATTTTGGAATAAAGCACACATACAGGTGCTGAGCCACTGACTAAACTTATAGAATTTTGTTGGTATTAATCCAAGGAATTGACAGAAAAATAATTGCTTCTATCAGAATCGTTTACTTTTCAAGCGGAAAAACAAAACCGACGTATATCACAGGTATGTCAAATATATTTTGTGCACTTCTTTCTCTGTTCATTCGGACAAGCTGTTGTAGAAATTGTTGCATGCGCGCCAACCTACAATCACAAAAATTCTCCGAACATTTAGTGTTATTTTTAGCATATCGAGTTTCGTGGTGAGGGCTTCACATGCCGTGGTCCTTTTGCTCTTTCACTATAAATCTACGCATGCAGAAACGGACAAAACAGCCGTTCGTTTTCACTTTTGGACAGCGGGATGGTGCCTGGATCAATTTTGGAGCTTTTCACACTTGACATGACGGGTATCCAACATACAAATGATGCAAACCGAGAGACGGTGGATTCCATTTTACTTTTCGGTCACAGGTAAGTCCAGTCATCGTAGCCAACAGATGAATCGTCCCATATAGTCCTCTATTACTACGAGTTTTCGAGGCACACATCAACGTGGAATTTTGCAGTTCCATTTACTCCATCAAGTACGTGTGTCCATATATAAACAAAGGGTCCGACATGGCTGTCTTTGGCCTTTCAGATGCTGATAGGGCCAATGATGTACACCAATATCTAAAGGGCCGTTATGTAAGCAGTAATAAAGCCGCTTGGAGACTCCTTTATTCCCCGATCCATGACAGATATTCCACAGTTGTCCACCTCTCTGTTCATTTAGAAAATGGTCAAAGAGTTTATTTTGATCCATTGAATCCCGAAAACGTTAGAGGACAAATATATGCGTCACAGGCGACGACTCTCACAGCATTCTTTGACCTGTGTAGATGTGACGCATTCGCTGCGACCATCTTCTACCCAGACGTACCGAAGTATTACACCTGGAATAACCATGTTAAGAAGAGGAAGAGAAGAAAGCTTGGGGTAACCGTCGAAGGGCATCCACACAAAAAAGTAATGCTCTAGGTAGAATTTATACGGTCCACCCCCAAAACTTCGAATGCTACTGTATCTGGATGCTCTCCCACAAATTTTCCTTACCAACGTCATTCAAAGACCTTAAGATAATAAACTCCTTGGTTTGCGAAACATTTCGACAAGCCCACCAACTATGAGATCTTCTTGAAGATGGCAGTCACTGGAGATTAGCTCTTTCTGATGCAGCAACTGCATGTACAGCTTACCAACTAACAAGATTCTTTGCCATCATGTTGTACCATTGCGATTTACCGAATCCACTACAACTTTGGGAAAGCTACAAAGACAACCTGTCTGATGACATACTTCATGAAGCTCGACGGTTGCATGGGCCAAGTGCCTCATACTCGGATGTTAAATACACCGAAGCATTACGGGAGTTAGAAAACATGCTTAATTTCATTGGGAGCAAAAGCTTATCCGACTACGGCATTCCGGTACCTTCAGCTGAACATCACGGCCTTTCAAGAGAAGTCATTCGAGAAAGAGCATACGACTTGGATGCTCTGAAAAGACAACTTGATGAAAGTGAACATTATTGCCAGATGAGCAAAGGTCTGTTTACAATGAAATAGTAGTGTCTACCTTACAAGGAGAAGGACGTTTTTTCTTCATTGATGCACCAGGAGGAATGGGGAAAACGTTTCTACTTAACCTAATTCTGGCAACAAAAAAAGACAGATGGGAAACATAGCGATTTCAGTCACGTCATCAGGGATAGCGGCAACTTTGTTTACAGGTGGACGAACAGCTCACTCAACATTCAAATTACCTTTCAATTTCACTCCAACGGATGCCCAAATATGCAATATATTACCGACAGCGGTAGTTCTGCTCAAAACTACACTTATTGTCTGGGATGAATGCACTGTGGTGCACTAGAAGCCCTTGATAGGTCACTAAGGGATATTACAAGCAGAACTGCCATTATGGGTGGGGGTTTAACTGTTGTCCCTGCAGGGGATTTCCGTCAAATATGACCAGTCATAGCACGGGGTACGTGAGCTGATGAGATCTATGTATGTATGAAGTCTTCATTTCTGTGGAGATTTGTTCAGCAGCTTTCATTAAACAAGAATATGCGAGTTCATCTCTCTCATCTCTTAGCTGAGGAATTCTCTCATCTTCAACAAATTGGAAATGGCACCTTACCATTGAATAACATCCTGCAGTAGCATATACTGCAATGTGGGCACAGGGTGTTTACATTGGCAGAGCTTAAAGAAAAGGTATTTCCCACGTTGCAAGACAACTTCAAAAACATAGCATGGTTTGCAGAGAGGGCAATTTTAGCACTTCAGAATGAAAGAGTTGATAAAGTAAACCATGAACTCCTCTACATTCTTGCTGAAGATGCTTCAACGTTAGTCTCCATTGATACTACCATCGACGAACATGTCGTTGTTGAGTATCCAGTTGAATTTCTCAACTCCCTACAACTCACAGGACTGCCACTGAATAAGTTGTTCCTAAAGAAAGGTGCACTTATCATGCTTTTGAGGAATTTGGACCCACCGCGACTATGCAATGGTACAAGATTGATTATAACTACAATGACAAGTCGTGTCCTAGAAGCAACCATTACTGCTAGCTGCCATTGAGGAGAGATCGCACACATTCCACACATGCCCCTTATTCCATCAAATGTGCCATTTCAATTCAAGTGCCTCCAGTTCCCAGTGCAATTGTGCTTTGCTATGACAATCAACAAAGCCCAGGACCAAACTTTAAAAATTGTGGGTCTCAATTTACAACTACCCTGCTTTTCTCATGGACAACTATATATCTCATGCTCTCGAGTTAGCAGTGCAGATGACTTATTTATTGTACCAAAACTGTACTTATGCAAAATATAGCCATAAGCATTGTCAGCTTTACTTAACATATGTTGAAGTGTGCAGTCTGCCCAAACATTACAGAGATGGTGCTTTGCACAAGGAAGCAGCTTTCTGTCCATGTACCTTACTTTCTGCAATTCGGATACCACTACATTCTCATTTGTCATCCAATTCTTTACATCTGTAAGTCTAGGTCATTTTGGGGCATTTTTAGGATTTCATTCTAATCTAAGCTGCTATTCTACGTGTTTTTTGGTGACAACATTTTCGGCATTGTTCATCACAAAATGACTGAAAAATATGTTTATAAAAGAAAAGAGTTGTTTGCTTCATGCTCCTCATGTGCTGCTTCTACCCATAACAAAGAAACAAATAATACAATGTGCCTGTATGTTATAACACCCAGGCAACGTCGGGATGCATTGCTAGTATACATACACACACACACACACACACACATAAACACACACACATTTACGTATTTATGATTGGAAGGTTAATTTTTTTTAATCCTAGCTTTGTACACCATATTTTCATTTGTTCAGAAAAATGTAGAAAGAGAACTTACATAAAATTACTAAAAGATGAATATTAACAAATGCATTATAATAGGATGAGAGGGAGACAGAGCAGTACATTGAAACTTGATTGTATCCTCAAAAGAAAATGTGACCATATGTTACACATATCCATTTTCCTCATACGTGGAGCATGTTTATTATTCACTGATCGATTTTGACTCATGTCACAGCATTTTGCCACTTGTGATCCCTAGCTTTCTTCAAGCGCCTGTCATAACCAATAATATTCTTTGAATTCAAAAACCCTTATCCAAACCATGGGATGAGTTCTTACTCGTTTTGGAGCATTGACATTAGAATGAGATTAGTGGTTTGAATGATGTATTTAGTTTGAAATTCCTTGAACATGACCAAAATACAACAATCATCTGGAGAAACCAGGAAGTTACACTGATTGAAATATTCTAGCCAACAAAATGAATATTTTAGATTGAATATATTGATGTACAATGATAATTCTTATCACAGAAATTTTGAAAAAAAATTAATATTTTCATCTTACTTTTGCAAACTATTTAACATTCCATGTCTTCAGTATAAGTGTGTGTAAGAATAAGATGGACATATCTGGAATGGTTTGAGTCATAGGTCTGCTAAGTTATGCCTGACTCGAGATTAAACAACTGTAGTACATAGCTGTAAATATATATACCAAAGAAAAAAAATTGGTTCCATAAAATTGTTCTTTTCTGCAAACAGTATTAATAGTAGCAACAATACCAGTAATATAAGCCTTTGTTTTGTCAGTTTGCAGTACTAAGCTTAGGTGTTGCATTATGCTGCAATGTAGTGCTTTGTTGCACCTCAAAGCATATCTAGGTGTGCTATGGATTTTTGAAAATATAGTTTAAGGTTTTAGAAAATCTATACCCATTCCTGAATAACTTGAAGTTATTTTCTGAGACTCAATCCCACACTAAGTTTTGTTTTACATTCGTCTGTACATGAATGTTTTATAATGTATACATTGTTATTTTGTTGCCTATTATTTCAAGTGTACGAGGGACGTTCAATAAGTAATGCCTCTGACCCACTTGCAGTTGTTTGATCTAGCTGAAAGTTTGCATGTGCAATCATTTATATCTCTATAGAGTAAGTGGCAAATTACAGCTCTGAAATAATTGTGGTTTCTGATTTACACGTGTTTGAACTGAGTCAAGTGTGAAATGGAGCCTGTTGAGTGGCGAGCAGTGATCCGGTTTTTGTAATTGAAAGGACGCACACCACGGGAGACTTTTGATGAAATGAAAGTAACTTATGGTGATGATGCCCCATCATATGACCTTGTAAAACGCTGGCATCGTGAATTCAAACATGGTCGGAACTCTGTGGAAACAGCTCCCAGATCTGGTCACCCCCTTCTGCCGTTGATAAGACGTCTGTCCGTCAAGTTGAGGCTGCCATTTTGGAAGGTCAACGCATAACTATTCGCCAAATAGCCCATGAGGTCAAGATTAGTACCGGGTCTGTGGAAACTATCATTCATGACCATTTGCATATGCAAAAAGTGTCTGCCAGATGGATTTCCAGGTTGCTCACACCTTTCCAGAAGCAAGAACGCGTTGAGTGCTCGAGGATGAATTTGGAGATGTGCCAAGAAGATGAGTCAAAATTTTTCAAAAGACTGATCACACAGGATAAAACCTGGGTCCATCACGATGATCCAGAGACCAAAGCCCAGTCAATGCAGTGGAAGCACCGTGACTCACCCCCTCCAAAGAAGGCAAGAGTGCAGCCCTCCACTGGCAAGGTCATGCTCACAATCTTCTGGGACCAGGACGGAGTAGTGATGACAGATTTCCTGGCAAAGGGTACCACAATTGCAGGAGCCTATTATGCTTCACTTTTGAGGAAATTAATAGACGCTATCAAAATTAAGAGGCGGGGCAAGATCAGCAAAGGCATCCTCCTCTTGCAGGACAACGCTCCGGTCCACAACTCGCTTGTCGCCAGATCAGAAGCACAGGCGTATGGCTATGAACTCCTCCCCATCCCCCCTACTTTCCTGACCTTGCACCCTCTGATTTTCACCTCTTCCCAATCATGAAGTTGTTTTTGAAAGGAAAGCGTTTCCCAGATGATGCAGCCTTGATTTCTGAAGTCATGTTGAGGTTGGAGGACCAAGCTGGGTTCTTCTACAAAAACGGTCTCCAGAGCCGCATCAAACGATGGGAGAAATGCGTAACTCTGGGTGGTTCCTATGTAGAAAAAGACTAATAACTGTGCCAAGTTTCGTTGCTCTACTGCTATGGGAAGTGGGTCAGGGGCATTACTTATTGAACGCCCCTCGTATATGCCTAGTGTACTTCAATCTGTGAGATTTCTATACGCATCAGCAAATATTTTGTTTGTCAATTTCTATATCTGAACGAAAGTTTATAATTAGCTCTGAACGACCACGGTGGACACTGCCACTGAATAGGTGAAATTACACAAAAACATTGTTGTCAAACAATCTGATATCATTTGGCTATATTGTGCTTTTAATACATAGAGTCTTTAAACATTATTCATTCTCGAAGAACGAATCCTACTGCAAACATTGTTGTGGATTTGTATATATATATATATGAGCATGTTATGAATAATGTACAAAACTTTATAGTCATAATTACTTTAAATAAGTCAGTTGTAATTACTTTAAGCAAGATGTAGGTAAAGAAATATGAATTTACAAAATTTTGTAAAATTAGCAATTAGTTGAAAATCATTGGTTTTAAAGTAAAATAAAGTCAACAGAAATTTATATTTGAGAATAATGAGTTTTCCACAATTGGGGGGAAAATCATTAGTTGCTAGCCTGTCCAGATGCAAGTTTTACACATCTATCATAAAATATTAACTAAGATATTTTAAAAAGCAGGAAAATGTATAAAAATTGCATCAACCCATCCTATGTACTTTGTCTTAATTTACAGATTTTATGATGATATGAGAGTTTGTTTCTCCTTTTAATTACTCTAATATTGTTTATTATCAAATACAATGTCAAACTGTTGCAACACATGGCTATACTTGATTGGTATGTTAATTGGACTAATTCTTTTTTTTTTTTTTTTTGACCTTGGAAGAATTTGAACAGAGATTATAGAAGGACAAACTTAACTAACTGTAATTTTCAGCCAGATATATTACCCAATGCACTCACTACTGTATTATTCATAATATAGATGTCAAAGATAGTGCATCAGATTACTTACAAAATTAAATAATTTCATATATTGAACTTGCATATATCCAACTTATGGCATTTCATTTCATTAAGAATTTATCGAAGGTGTCATAATTTTGCAGAGCTGTAAATTGCCAGCAAAATTTATTTAGATTTCTTTCTTAGATAACAGAGCAGCAGAATAAATATAATAAAAATGGATTTGAATTAATTAGCCTGCACACTGAGAGCTATGTGATATGTAAACAATGATCTAGATATGCATACACACATATGCATGCGAGCATACATACACATATGCATGCATACAAAGATATATGTGTGGATGTGTGGGTGTATGCAGGTAGACATGTTTGTACTGATTGATTATTATGTTATTATGATAGTCCTGTTTAAATTGTAACTAACTAACTGACACACCTTTTCGAAATGTCTCTTTCTAATTTAACTCTTTCTAACTCCTCTGCTTTATTAAGAATAGATGTTTCTGTCATGACTTCAGTATACTGATTTGACTGTTCATAATAAGTATACATATACATGCATAGTACCCATATACATACATGCAAACATACATGCATGCATACATACATACATACATACATACATACATACATACATACATACATACATACATATATAAATGTTGTTAGATAACTACATAGATAAGTCAATAGATATAAATGCTCATAAAGAGATAGATGTGTATATATATATACATACATATATATATATGTATCTACTTATATGTACATGTATGTGTGTGTGTGTTTGTATGTACAGAGAAGATGAAAAGTTAGTGAGGTACAGGATGTATTTCTTGTAGGGGAAGGACAAGGATGAAATAAGAAGAATGGGAGTTGAGAGAGAAATGGCAAAATGAAAATGATATAGTGTAATTGTTTAAAGGCTAAAATTCTTATCTTATTTCTTGATAGCTGGTTGTTGCAGATAACTAACCTGTTTATAATTGAATTAGATGCAAGGCAGGAATATGTTTGATGGTTTATAGATGAAATTAATATTTTTCCAAACATTCAAAATTTTCTCCAAAATTTTTGTATGAGGAACATAGAATTAAATACAAGATACTATATTGAATATGTTGAGCTGAATATCATTTATTAAAATATAACTTTTTTAAAAGAATTTATAATTCCAGTGCAAAGGAACATGATTAGGAGTACTCTTCAAAGAGTTAGAATTACCAAAATGTCATTAGACCAAATAACAAAGACCGTTAGCATGGGAAGTAATTTTGATATTTAATAGCTACGATGATAACCCCAGATATACTTTAGTTTTATTAGACCTCCTCAAAAAATCTTGAATTTACTTGAATATGATACACACAGCAAATATATTTTTTGCAACACAGAAAAAAGCACAGTTTTAATTCACTGTCAAAGTTCATTTTTAATTTGAAGGACTGAAGGATTTAAAATCTTATAAACAGGTGAAGTTTAATCATCAAAGTAAAATAAATCAATGGGTAAGTTAATTATTGAAACACTGAAGAGGTTTTGGTGGCCAACATCTTAACCATTGCATTCTATATGGCTAAGTATTGCCAAGGTATTAACATGTAATATACACCAGGAATATGAATAACATACAAATAAACTTCCTAGATATATTTTGAGGTTTTAAAAGAGGATATAGAAAACAACACTAAACTAAAATTTAACACCCAAAACTCCAATTTTATGCATAAACTTTCAGGTAAAGAAACAACAGATGCGTTATTTCCTCTGTTTACACCAATGTTAAAGATAATTGCATATACTTATGTGAAGATAATGAATGTCAACACAGATGCAAAAATCTTCTCGATAAGATCCTTACTTTGAAAAGCATTTAGATTCTTCTACATGAACAAAATTCTAGGTAACCAAATGAACAGAATATAACAGTAATCTGTCAACAGCAGGAATTCCAACAAACCAATTAACCAAGTAACAAAATGATACTAGAAGATATACGCCACAGCAAATACATCAGATATACTACACTTCTAAAAAATACACAAACAACATAGAAAGAATACTACTGCACGAATCCGATGCAGACTAACTATAGAACAGACATGCACATTATTTAAACTTTTGTAAAATAGCTCACAGAATACACTGAAAAATAATTTATCTCTAATAATTTATTGCAAAATGCTAAAATTAAAAACCTTATCAACAACTATTTAAAAGCAGGAAAAACCATGTAATTTGTAAATTCGATTACCAACCTGAACGCTGTAAATTCAGCTATTATATTGGCTTAAACAACGGTGTCAAACTTGTATGGCTTTCTAGGACCAGATTAAAAACATAAAACTAGTTCTCCCAGGCTGCTGTAGGAAATTTAATCCTAAAAAAAGATATTCTTAATGTATACCAAAATAAATAAAAGGTACAATATTCAATATAACAAATTTATTACAAAGAAAGCATAAAATGTGAGATTTTAGCAAAGTTTATGGACGGGGATATATGTGTTAAAAAGACTTATTCACATGGTATGTATACATGGGTATGCATACATGCATAATACATACATACATACATACATACATACATACATACATACATACATACATACATACATACATATATATAATCAAATTAAGCAACAGGATATCCAGAGATAATGCAGTACGATCGTTTCAAGCAACTCCATTTAATTGAACAATGCAACCATTACATCAGTTTCAATGCAGAGCTATCATCAGTTGCATAAATACTTGAATTATACATTTTCTATAAATCTTCTCTATTGATGTTAATAAGGTATTTATGCTTCATCATGGTTTTAATGATTAAGCTATTTTATTCCTTTTCTATGGTGTTCTACCCTACCTGATCATTTTATTATTTTACAATAGCCTTTATGAAATAAACCTAATTTTGTGTACTCTAGAAATTCATACATAGCTCATATATATAGCAGTACCAGTATCTTTACAACTTATAAACTGCTTAGATTATAATTTGATTAATGTATAGTTAGCATGTTCTTTCACCTCAGTATTCCTTTATTAAATACCAGTAAATGCCAATGATCAATCTTCATAGATACCATCTAATAAATTAATATGTAAGTATATAATATGAATAAATATTAAACTATTTCTACGTAACTTCTTTCTTCCCCCTATTGTAGTAAATTTTGGTATATACTCAAAAGTATTCAAAAATGTTATCCTTTTGGCTATAATATTCTTCTTAATAATCTTCATGATAACCTTAAATTTTAGCTTTATACAATGTAGCAATATTGTTTAAAGTATTCAACTATTGTACCACATGATAAAATTTCCACTGTATTATCATCATTGGTTTTGCTAGCGCCTTGCCCCTTTAATTGATAACTAACATCTTGATTTAAGATTTTCCTTTACCAAATCTCCTTAGATTGCTTCAAATTAATCTTGATACTTTTATGACTATACCCCCTATGATTTCTGTCGACTCCCTCAGCCCCTTTCCTAACTGTCACTGCTCCCTGTTCCTTGGCCTTAAATTTTGATATACAAAGACTTGATAAACAAGACTATAAATTAAAACTGACCCCCAAAACAGTGACAAGCTAGATCTCTAACAAGTCTTTTTTTCCTGATACCTTAGTAGCTTCTAAGCTAAAGTGAAGACAGCATGATTTTTTTCTATCTCATTTATTCTTTGCAGTCCCTTCCTACAACTCCTCTGTTCATCTGCTTATTGTTCAGTTCTTACAATTTCTTTCTCCTTATTCCATTTAGAAGCTTCTGCATCATAGGTAAACAAGCTGATAGTAACTAACTACAACACCCTTGGCTGGGTCCTTCTAGCTCAATACAGTTCTTCCTTTGACCATCCATTCTGGTACAATATCTTGCTGTACACAGGCTTGCAGACGCTTTTGTAGTTTAAGACGTAAATTTGTTAAACTCTTTAAGCAAAAACCCTGAACTAAGTCCAAACATGGCATTCAATTTTTCATCTTACCAATTCCTGCTTGTATGTTTTCCATTGTGATGGTAATGTCCCCTTGTATCTCCATGTCACTGAATTCTTCTTCCACTTAATGAAACCAGTGTGCTTTGTTGTTGTGTTTGCATCCTCTGACCAGATCTTACTCCAGAATTAAGCCACTTCTTTGACATCAGGTAACCCTGACTCTTCCCAATGTCCATCCAGAATTTTGTGGAACAGTTTATGAATTTTTTTTTGAACAGGCGTAGGAGTGGCTATGTGGTAAGTAGCTTGCTTACCAACCACATGGTTCCGGGTTCAGTCCCACTGTGTGGCACCTTGGGCAAGTGTCTTCTACTTCTTGCTGATCAAAGCATTGTGAGTGGATTTGGTAGACGGAAACTAAAAGAAGCCCATCGTATATATGTATATATATGTGTGTGTGTGTGTGTGTGTATGTTTGTGTGTCTGTGTTTGTCCCCCCAACATCACTTGACAACCGATACTGGTGTGTTTTTACATCCCCGTAACTTAGCGGTTCGGCAAAAGAGACTGATCGAATAAGTACTAGGCCTACAAGGAATAAGTCCTGGGGTCGATTTCCTGGACTAAAGGCGGTGCTCCAGCATGGCCACAATCAAATGACTGAAACAAGTAAAAGAGTAAAATAGTTGAATTTGTTTGAGCTGTAGACATCTTTCCCCATATCTTTTGATCTTATCTCCACTTGTTTTCAGGTTTTGCTTTAACATATCTGAGATAGACAAAACACCATTATCCACCAGATACTATTTCTTATTCATGTAGTTCCATTCAATTTCCTTGATCCTCATATTTGCTTTCCTAAGTTCTGATCATAACTTTGCTCTACAACATGATTGCAGTGATGGTAACTTTCCTCAAGGAACATCACTTCCAGAATTTTGTCACAGAGAGCCGCCAGTTCTGGACTAATTTCTTTGGGTGACACTTTAGTTTAAGATGTACTAAGTTTTTCTGTAGTCGGTACATTTCCACCTTCCATTTCCAAGATCTGTAGATTCTCTTGTCCAACAGGTTTCTTCTGGACTGATAGTCCCCTGCTGTTCCTTTTACATAGGCATTACCATAATCTCATCATGTTCAATCATTTCTATACACTTTGTGATCTTTGCAATACCAGTTGCCATGCTTCCCTCAATTTGTTGAACCTGGGTTTTATGCAGAAAATTAAAAGCAAATTTTCTGTTCACCTTCATGTCATGTTGTTGTTGTTGTTGTTGTTATTATTATTATTATTATTATTATTATTATTATTATTATTATTATTATTATTATTATTATTATATTAATATTATTATTAAGGTGAGCTTGCAGAATCAATAGCATGCTTGAGAAAATGCTTAAAAGTATTCCATCCATCTTCATGTACTGAGTTCAAATTCCATCGAGATCAAATTCACCTTTCATCCTTTCAGTGTCAGTGAAAACATACCAGTTAAGCACTGGAGTTGATTTAATCAACTAACACTCTTACCCAGAATTTCAAGCCTTGTGCCTGTAGTAGAAATGCTTTATTATTATTATTATTATTATTATTATTATTATTATTTTCCTTCTTTCTTCAAATTTGCTTCCGTTTCTCACCGAGTATTTTCCGTACACCTAGGGCAGAGAAGCTCATTGTATGCATTCCCAGATTACATACGCAAATTCACAGGTAAAATATGTATTTAATAAATAAATAAATAAATTCATGAATGGATGTTGTTTTCACAGTGATAATGCTCTTCTCAGTACATGAGCCATTCCAGTTAACATGATTTTTTGCACTTCCTGTAAGGATGGTAAACCTGGTATCATTTTCAAATAGGTTTCAGTAATAATAATAATAATAATAATAATAATAATAATAATAATAATAAATAGGTGAAAATTTGATTTGACCTATTTATTATTATTATTGTTTTTGTTATTATTATTATTATTATTATTATTATTATTATTATTATTATTATTATTAAGGTGGTGAGCTGGCAGAATTAGTTGCATGCTGGGCGAAATGCACAGCAGCATTTCATCTGTCTTAATGCTTTGAGTTCAAATTCTGTTGAGGTCGACTTTGCCTTTCATTGTTTCAGGGTTGATAAGTAGCAGTCAAATACTAGGGTCAATGTAAACATCTATCCTCAGCCCCAAATTCGAGGCCTTGTGCTTATCATAGAAAAGATTATTATTATTATTAATATTATTATTATTATTATTATTATTATTATTATTATTATTATATTATTATAATCATCATCATATACCTTCACACGTATATAATAACATTTTGCACAATATACTTTTTTAATACATTTCAGAATACATAATCTATTATATATGCAATATGAAACAAATTGAAAGTAAAAAGAAATCTAATGTAAAACAAAAAAAATCAAACTTACATTAAATATATCAGGAATAATAGTTTGATCGAAGCTAACATGACGAAAATGTTCAATATTACACAGATTTCTATTTCTATTTAATTTTGTTTTTATTCATCTATTAAAATTCATGTATTTTTTTTTCTCACACATAGATATCCACATTATTCTTTTGTAATATTCAATTCAGTTTATTGTAATTGTACTTTTACGATCACGATGAAGCTGACAAAATGTTTGTTTTAAAGTAGAGAGCAATGGCCCATTTATGTTAGCAAGACCAAACAATCAGCTCTTCTCACTGTGTAAACTTGTCAAGCAAAATGCTAACCTTTCCAACATGCATGTACACACACAAACACATATATACACACACACATATTTATTTTTATTTTTAACTTTTTTTTTATATATATATATTTTCAATTTTAAAATCCTAAATGAGAAGAACTACAATTTCTCTCCACACTTTATCGCTACAGAAATGAAAATAACAGACTATTTATTTAGTGCAAATATTGTATAACTAAATTGCACTCAAATTGAAATCTTCTATTTGAAATGAGAGAAGAGAAAGGAAGAGGAAAGCATATCTTACATTTCGGCAAACTCTTCGAACATCACTTAATGCTTCAAGCACCTGATCTGTCCTCTTTTCTGTTTATAAGTGGTTTATTATTATTATTATTATTATTATTATCATTATTATTATTATTATTATTATTATTATTATTATTATTTATATATATATATATATAGAATATATGGATGTGTATATATATATATATATATATATATATATACACACACACATACACATATACATCCTTATTTGTCAGAACATTTTAAGCCTCAATACCAATATTTTTAAGCATTTTATTAGATGATCTGTATCTTCAAACAAATAACAAAGGAAAGTATATATATATATATTAAAAAAAAGATTTTAGCAATTGTCAAACAAATTGTTGTGAAAGTGTGTCTGAAATTGATTTATTCAATAGTTACAGAGGCTGGTCAATATTTATTCATAACATAACATGGCATATAAACGTTTAATGAAGATTTTAGGGGCTTGTTTTTTTTTGTTTGTCCTGTCTGTTTTATGTTTGTTTTGATTTTTTGTGTTTTCCTATCAATAAGTGGTGGTCTTTTTTAAAACTTTCTTTTGTTATGTTTTGTTTTGCGTTTGTTTTTGTTTCATCATCTTCTTTACCTTTTTTTTTACTATTTTCAAACATAAACTGACAAATGGTCTTCTTAGGATTTTTGATAAAATTATGTTGGAAACATAATGTTTTCCTTTATTTACCAATACAAGGAAAAAATCTTTTAAAATATTCATAAAACTATTATAGAAAATAAAAAAAAATATCTTCCTGACTCAAATAGAATTCTAAAATTTAATTTCAAAACTTTATATTGGATTTAGTAAGAGAGGGTTTCTTACAAGAAGATAAGACAAAACCGCTTCACTGTCTGTTTCTGTTATTATTTGATTTGCTGGAATATTTTTCTGCTATTGTTTTTCATTATCTATCTAACTAAAATATTCACAAGTCAACAAATAAGAAAAAAAGCAACCAAATTCTCTTCAGATCACACCCTATCCTCCTACTAAGTAAATGGAAGAACACGGTCTGTTATTAGTTATGCAAAGAGATGAACTGGTCATGACTGAAGTATCTTTGATTATGGATCTGCTCAATGAGGGCTGACTGACTTGCAGTCAAATAACAACAACTGATTTGGTAATGAACCAATACAGAAACCTCTATAAGACTCTCAAACTACTTGAAGAGGTAGCTAAATCAGTCTCAAATACAACCTTACCACCTTAAATACAGAAGAATATTTTGAAATTAAGTCTTAGATCTAGCACAGTGGTTTGGTAGAATCATTAGAGAATTGGACAAATATCTTTCTAGCTCTTAACATTCTGATTTCAAATCCTGCTGATGACAACTTTCTCTTCATCTTTTCAGAATTGATAACATAAAGTACCAGCTGGGTACCAGAGCTGATTCTCTATCTCTCTCTCCATCTCTCAAATCTGGCTGTGCAATGAAAAGGATATGGTAGACCAATCATAGTGTTCTGTTCCTCTAAGAGATCCATTTGCAAGACAAAAATGTGGCTACCGAAACTTTGGCAGAGTATGATGAGTCCTAAATAAACAGAAAGATGGGAAGGTTATGGTAAGGATAATTTTAATCATAAAATTGATCAGTGCAATTAGAGCTGACATGGGGATAAACAACAACAAAATATTAATTCTACTTCATTAGAATTTTTAGAAAAATAACCCAAAATAAAGCTAAAACAGCCTGCCATTTGGTAGAAACTATTTTGACAAAAACAATAGAAAACATTCTTAGAAAATTGTAACAATTCTTTTCCCCCTCTTGAAATATTTTGCAATGATTTTGGTGTATTTTTTATGATAAGATTCTTTAATTCTTTAGCATTTAAACCATCCATGTCTAGCCAAAGTATTCTATTTGTTTCCTAATGGAAGGCAAGGTTTACGATATCATGAGAATATTGCCTTCTCCCATATCTTGTTCTTCGTGTTGTTCAGGCTCCGGCAAGTGAAGAATGAAGTCTATAAGTACAAATGCAATTTACAACTGGTTTATTTACAAGTTTCACAGAACAGGTGAAGTGCGTTGCTCTCAGCAACCATCTTGAGCTGGGTGTGTGGTGTTGTATCTCCATTATATCGGGCACATTGCTTCTGGAGGTACAACATGCAACAGGCCCAGCCAATGAAGTGTGCTCAGCAAGCGCTGCTGCAAAGAAGTGGAGAGAAAGAATGAATCTGTTTCTGTTTCACCTTTATATGCCAACGTGAGCCTTGTTGTGATCTTGTGCAGGGCAAATGGATGCAGGTGAGGCCTCGCTCCAGTCTTGGAGATGGCAATGGCTGCCACTAGATCTCATCCAATATGGCACTGACTGGTTGTGCTGCTACAGTTTTAAGTTCTAACCTACTAGAGCTGACTTCTCACACCTACCCTACAATATCATTCTAAAAATATACAATCACATCATTGAAATTTTGAAGCTATGAGATAATGCAAGATTAATTAAAAACAATGTGAATATATAAGCATTATATTTGACAGAATAATGTGAATGCTAATGAGTTAACTTTTTTAAATAATCAAGTATTTATTAACCAAATTCTGATTGCATATATGACAATATAAACTGCTTAAAATGCATAAACCAGTGAAAAGTGTGCTACATGGTTTCTCAACTTGCAAGAAATAGCAGCTATAATGCTTTCAAAGCACACATGATTGTCTTAAAATAGCTAAAATAGAAAGAACATTTTGGATAACACAGCTTTCATTTATTATATATGTATGTATATTTACTCTCTCTCTCTCTCACAGACACACACACATATACTCTGCATCTATTTAATTTAGTTCAGCTGAAGTGGACTACTTTCAGGTTTAATACTCAATATGTGTCAAGTAACCAGCATACTCTGTAAAGTAGTTGGCAAATGAGCAGAAAACATCTTTTGTGCTTCTACCATGAGTGAACGCACTCAGTAATGTGGGCGGTGATGTGAAAGCAATCGGTCAAATTAAGCTTAAAATAAAAGTTACAAGCAAACTCATCTACATGTACAGCAACTCTGAATAAGAATCTCAGACAGTGATGACCCATCCAACACATGCATGCCAACATGGAAAACCAATATAAAATAATGTTGATCATCTCTCTCTCTCTCACCATCCCCACCACCACTATCATAATCATCCTCCCCTCCCCCTTTTCATCACCACCCCCACCACTGCCACCACCGTTGCCAATGGTTGCCAATCAGGTAGTACTGTCATTGGCCACAACAATGACTTCACTTAACTCAACAGGTCCTCACAAAAACAGTTTATTGCTCAATGATTGAAGGGTACTCTTAAACAGGCTGGTTATGCTGCACTGACACAGGCCACGGCTTCTCAAGCACAGCATATCTCCAAAGGTCTTGGTCAATTGTCATCACCTCTGTGAGGTTCGAAGGTCATGCTTCACCACCTCATCCCAACTTTTGCTGGGTCTACCTCTTCCACAGGTTCCCTCAACTGCTAGAGTGCGACACGTTTTCACACAGCTGTCCTCAGCCATACACAACACATGACCATACCAGCACAGTCGTCTCTCTTGCACATCACATCTGATGCTTCTTATGTCCAACTTTTCTTTCAGGGTGCTTACATTCTGTCGTGTATGCACGCTGACATTACACATCAAGCAGAGCATACTAGCTTCATTTCTTGCAAGCTTATGCATGTACTCAGCAATTATGGACTGTTTCTTTCACTGCCATGTAGCATGGCTGTTCGCACACATGCATCATAAAGTCTACCTTTTACTCTGAGTGAGAGGCCCTTTGTCACCAGCAGAGGTAAAAGCTTTCTGAACTTTGCCCAGGCTATTCTTATTCTAGCAGCTATACTCTCAGAACATCCAGCCCCACTACTGACTCAGTCACCTAGGTGATGAAAGCTATCAACTACTTCTAGTTTTTCCCCCTGGTATGTGATGGAAGTTGTTTTCTGCACATTTTTAGTGTTTATTGCCTCTGAGTATTTGCCAAACACAAAAACTATCTTCCCAGTTAGCCTTCCTTTGATATTGCTGCACCCCTTATGTGTCCATAGTTTACACTGGGTACATCTTATGGAGTTTCTACCGACGCCTTTTCTACAGATTGAGCAGGGCCATCTACCAGAAGGGATTTGTGATTTGTCTGCCTTCCTACTTATTAAGACTTTAGTTTTTGCTAGATTGACTCTAAAGCCCTTTGATTCTAGACCTTGCTTCCACACCTAAAACTTCTCCTCTAGTTCTGATAGTGACTCAGCTATTAGAGCAAGATCATCAGAATAGAGAAGCTCCCAGGGCCATAGGGGCATCCTGTCTTGAATTCCTCTGTTATTGCTTGGAGGACTATGATGAATAAGTGGGGACTGTAAAGTGATCCTTGGTGGACCCTTAGCCCTACCCAGAATTCTTCACTACACTCATAAAAATAGGTGCAAATTTTATATACTAAAAAATGTATTACAAATTTTCTTATTGTTTTAACCTCAGATATAACTTTCTGTTACATAAAAGAATACACATAATACTGTTTTCAGTGTAATACAGTAAGCTAAAACCATGAAGGATACCAGTATGAATAGCAATTACATATTTCTCTATTCGCACTCTACTTATGTTTAAGACATTACAGGTGACATATGATAATATAGCCGAAGGAAAAAAACCAACATCACATCTAGTATGCTTTTGATCATAATAGGGTTGTTTGAATAGAGTTGATCTGGAGCTAAGAAATAACAAAAAAGAACAGCAACAATTAAAACAAGAACAGTTATTTATGTTGTTGAAGACATGGAGAGCTAGAATCAAACCCTTGCATGATTTATCTCCTGAATATGTATGAAATTTTAATATTTCTACAAATTTGGTATTGTTTTTAATATTGATTTATTTTGACTTGGGTATGGTGTATTATAATTATTGAAATTGACTCAGGTTGGTGTAGCCTATCCAAGGCAGAAATATCAACTAAATC
Source organism: Octopus sinensis (assembly GCF_006345805.1). Taxonomy (NCBI): domain Eukaryota; kingdom Metazoa; phylum Mollusca; class Cephalopoda; order Octopoda; family Octopodidae; genus Octopus; species Octopus sinensis. Next base: position 46,847,473 of record NC_043000.1, read on the forward strand.
TCCCTCAATTTCACATCCTATCATCTTTAAGAAAAAAGGACATGAATAATATTGTCCAAGATATGCTGTGACTAAAAATGAGATGTGCTGGTCATGTCATAAAATTTGTATGCATTGGACGATATAGTATGAGATATATGAAAATACATGGTGGTCATAACTATGTAGTTAAAAAGTCTGAACCACATCTACATGGGTCTAGATTTGATGTCACTGTGCAGTACTCTGGTCAATTGTTTTCTATTAAAATTAGTTTAAGGTATGATGTATTGAATGATGTAAGTGAAATTTGTTTTTTAGTTGAGGAAGAAGATAAACTCCTAGAAGTAATTGTTAGCAACTGTCAAATAAAATGGGAGATAATTTAAATAAATAAATACTTAATTTTATAAAATTAATTTTTGTGCCTTAAAAGAAAATCTGATCTTTGTTAAAACGCAAGGGGACAACTGTGAGCATATTTTGGACTTATTTGACCTCATTAGCATAAGCATAGTATAGTATATTCCCATCTGCTTTGATCAACCATTAAAAATTTTACATATAGGGAAATTCATTACAAAGAGTTTTGGCCATTAGTAATTTGCATAATTTAAACATAAAATGGGATAAGGGAAATGTCTTTTGCTCTCTGCCAGATAATTCATATCTAGGTCTTACTCTCATTCAATGAAGCAGAAGAGGCCTCATAGCAGACTCTGCAGCAGGTCCCATGGAAGGCTCCATGATAAGCCTTGTTGCAGCTCCCACACTAGATGGCTGGACGTGATTTAGAAATATCTTCACAAGCTCAACATCATCTTGGAGGATACAGAGGGGCTGGCACAGGACTGCCAACAATGGCAGGCACTGATGAAACTGGTTGGCTTTGGGACCATTAATGCTATTAACACTTCTGGGACCCCAGCTCTATCAAACAAGAGCATGAGTGAATACCTCAAATGAGCTAAGGGTAAGACTTTTGATATATAACTCAAGGCACATTGTACTGAAAGGTGCCGACCAGTATATAGTATGTGTTATTCAAAAGAGAGTGGTCCAAAGTTTGTGCGTGTATGTTTGTGTGCAGACAGGTACTTAACATACATGATACACGCATGCACACACAAACACATATACTATATATGTATATCTATATCTTTACCCAGTGCAAATCAATGAAAGATGTAAACAAGAAAGGCTCTTTGAACAAAGCACACTAAGTTACAAATACTCCTGTATCCCCGTCACTGTCACAAAGATAGTGAACCAGAGATGGGTTAATTGGAATCTTGGCAGCAATGATGATGTTGTTCACAAATTATAAAATGATGCAAGATGAAAGAAACAGACTTCCTAACATATATCTGAATTGAGTTAAACACCACCACCAATAACAACAACAACAAAAATAAATGAATGTGTATGAATACTTCTTAGACAACGATGGAAGAAATTTTATTTATCACTTTGAATGATGATTTTCAAAACATATGATAAAAAACAGCTGTTATTCTTATTTGATGACACTTTTTAATATATACCACATATGACGTTTGTTGACCAAGTTACAAGAAGAGAGAATCTTAAATTATTTAAATGTGAACAAAGCAAGAATTAATCTATTTTAACATCTTCATTTGTAAAGATGAAGATATTGATTTTGTTTTCAGATATGAAACCTTGAGATTCTAAGGAAGAATAAATTGGACCAAAGATGTCTTCAGCAGTGTTGAGTCAATTGTCAGTATAAGGGTTAAAACACAACACAAATGTAAAATGAATTGTGAAGTGATATCAGAAAGAAAGTACTTTTTTCTTGCACTGAAGAGAGTGAAATGAGAATAAGAAAATATGCACAACTGTACTTAACTTGCTGAGTTACTACCCTGAAGACTTCATAACGTATTGTCATTGTTGTACTTGTATACTTGTAATTGTTCAGCGACTGGACACCCCTCATTGAGCAGCTTTCTAACCAAAGAATTTCCCCTCACAACTATTTGGAGATATGGTGTATGTAAGATGGAGGGAAATTTGTCTGCTGTTCCGAGCAGGTTAGGCAAACATGTAGAGGACCACTCATTGATTCATCATATTCTCGTTGTTTACCTAGAGTTCATTAGCCAGGTGAACCCAAATAGTTTATCTTGTGTAGCAAAACAAGGGTCTAAACTCTGTTCTTAGAAGACACTGAAATGATGAAATGCATGCAATTGTCTCAGCCAAAAGTGGCTCACATGCACACACACATGCACACAGACATACGTGTGCACACACACACGCACATACACATTGTCATCATCATCATCATCATCATATCATCATTTAACGTCCATTTCCCATTTATATATATATATATATATATATATATATATATATATATATATACATATATATATATATGTAAATGGATGAATGAATTATCCTTTGTTTACCGTTAACATGGAAAATTCAATAAACTGTAACCAGGGTAGTAAAATTCCTGCAAGTAACACGGATGAAGCGACCTATTCAAAGGTAGAAACTCCGGGTTAATGTGCAGTAATTTGTATAGTATAAGTAAATAAATGGAGTGGAATGCAGGTGTTATTCAAATTCCTTTACTTTCTACATATGTTTCAAAGGCAACATTGGTTTTATTCCAAAGGAATAAATGGTGTAAAATAATGTAATCTTCTCATCAGGAAAGAAAGAGAACCTATCTCAACAACAAGACATTATAACAATTTTGATGACTGCATAAATGATAAACAGAACGCTATTAAGTATTTTTTAAAAAACCGTTAGTATGTCCGACGTCAAAGGCAAACCCTAGGAAGAGAATGGGTAAAGAAATAATAAGTAGAGAACAAATAAAGAGGGATATATTGGTTGAAAAAATGTTCAAAGCCTTGGATTTAGATTTCTCTATAGAAGTAAAGTGCAAGGTGAACTAAATGTTCAAACTACACAGACTGGTAAAAATCACTCTATATATATACATACACAGGTATTTAACACTTTTGGTACCATATTTCCGTTGAAATACATAGGTTTCATTTCAATAAATTATGAAAATAATAAAGAAGTTAGCAAAATAAATGTGTTGCATTTGGAACATAAATAAACATGAAATCTTGATGGGAGGTTTTGATTTTAATCACTTTAAAAAAACAAAGATTGTATCATAATTCATATGCAAGTTAATAACGGAAGTGCTAAACATACATTAACATATATTTACAGAATTTTATAAACAAATACAGAAAGAATATAATGCCTTTGCCTTTGCCTGCCTTAATGGAATTGTCGAGTTGCCATGATAAATATAAAATCTTGGAACATTTTTATATCTGGTAGAGCCTATCTCTCCGCAGATCTTACCATAACTGATTTCTTTCAGAGAAAGAGGGACACACACAGATGGAAAGAAACTGTGAGAAAGAAAAACATCAATCCTAGTGCATGACTCATACTTCATTTAGTGAACTCTAAATAATGAAATGCAAAGTCTTTAAGTGGAGCTGATTGTGATAGCTGGATGATTCTCTGAATTTACATCTTATATTACTCATATGTGTGTGTGTGTGTGTGTGTGTGCATGTGTGAATATGTATAGGCACGTGGTCTAGTGCTTAGGGCATTCAGCTCACAATCATAGGATCATCAGTTCAATTCCCAGTGACACGTTGTGTCCTTGAGCAAGACATTTTATTTCACATTACTCCAGTCCACTCAGCTGGCAAAAATGAGTAGTACCTGTACTTCGAAAAGGCCAGCCTCATCACATTCTGTGTCATGCTGAACCTCCCTAAGAACTAGGTTAAGTGTACATGTGTCTGTGGAATGCTCAGTCACTTGTAAGTTTAGTTCATGAGCAAGCTGTTCCATTGATCATATCAGTTGCGACGCTCATCATTGTAATCAATGGAGTGCTCCTATACTCTATTATGTATATATTCATATGTAGTTTGCTGATCCATTTTGGTAAAACCAGCAAAAAATGTACTCTTTCCAGTGAGAGATAAATATTTAATGCACTCAGTGTTAAGATACAAGCTGCTGATAGTTTCATGTATTAGAAAGGTAAATCTACACTGCTTTTTATAACATGATTGTGTCACCAATATATGAAGAGAGCCCAAAAATTGCTTAGAGATACAAGGCATGACAACCTGCCGAAACTCGCCTCTCCAAAGCATGAAACTATTAGAAGCTTGTATCTTTATATTGCATATATTAACTGATATATATACATGTGTATATATATATGTGTGTATGTATATTTATATATATATATATATATATATATATATATACACATACATATACATATTCACACACACACACACACACACACATATATATATATATAATGATGATGATATATATATAATAAAATTAATATTTGTACTTTGCGTTGGACATAGAACTATTTCTCTCACAGCCATATGCATGTAAATATCCATGTAATGCCTTCATTCACAGGCAATGAAGAAAATATATATTCTAACATTACATTTTATATAGCAAAGATTAGCATAAACTGTTGAAATATCATGATTTTCAAATATCATCACTCTGGTTGTAGACACCTACATTTAAAGTGCTCAGTCTTTCAAACTTATCATTCAAGTTAAAATAGAGATATGGGTAATCAAAATAATATTAATAGATACTACTTGATGTAGCTAAAAAATATTTTTTGAGAAGTCTATAAACTGCCCAAAAATATTAATATTAGATCAAATTATACCGAATTTAAAGTACATAATAAAATGTATCAGAAATATTGACAAAATGAAAACTAAAAATAAATTTAGTACATATTAAAATAGATATATATTTATATCTTACACTACTTTATAAAACAATGTTTCCTGCAACCATACATATATAAATAGACATGTAATGCCTTCATGAGCAGATAAAGGGAGCATATATTTGATTATTGATAGCTACGGTGGCAACTAGAGACATGTTTTTGTCATATCGCATCTCCTTCAAAAAGCACAATTTATTCAGTCTACTTACCACCACCACCACCATGATGCTGACTGGATGTTTGATTTTTATCACTCTCGGTACATGTCCTCAGCTTGCACTGTCCTTAGATTGACACACTAAAATGTTCATTTTGGATCTTCTGGTGCAAATGCCAAGTAGTACAGCATGTTGTTTCCAAATTTCTGGCAGAATGAATTGTGTCATGGTGCTGTTTTTCTCACATATGTGTATGTGTGTGTATATATATATATATGTACATATCATTATAATTATTGCTAATATATACACCTGACAATATTACCATCCAGTGAAGTGAACACCCATAATCTGGCAGTATCTACCTGGATGATATATCCCTCCCAACTCATACACACACATATGTGTATATTTATATGTATATCTATGTGTGTGTATATATATACATATATATACACACATATATATATATATACATATATATATATATATATATATAATATATATATATGCATATGCATTTATATACATCCACACATACATGCACACATATATATTATACATATTCATGCATCATGATGATGATGATATATATACATATTAACATATATGCAAAACTTATCATGCATATATATATATATATATATCAATGATAATTTAAAATTTTGATGTGAGTCCCACATTCTTAGGGTTGCGGTGGAAATAATTACATTAGCCACAATCTTCAACTGGTATTTATTTCATTCACCCCGAAAGGATGAAAGGTAACTTAGATGAAATGCCACTAAGCATTTTGCCCCGCACACTAATGATTCTGTTACATCAGCACCTTAATCTTGCATATATATCACTGACATATTATATGTGCTCATGAACACCCACACAAATATGTATATATATGTGTGTGTGTATGTGCATACGTCTATATGTAATATGTATATGTATATGTATATGTATATACACACACACACACACACATATATATATATAAATATAAATATATATATATATATATATAATGATAAATATCAAAGTGAGTTATATATATATATATGAGCTCATATATATATATATATATATATGAGCAAATTCTGCTGAAAGGATTTTAAATTTAGTTTCTCACAAAAGCAGCTCTATGTATAAAAATATATAAATTCCATTGAATATGGATATTTGCCTGCAGCAAAATCCTAGAAATTTACGACTGGAAAATTGGATTAAGGATATCAATTTTCTTCCTACCTCTCCTTTTATAGCCAGGCTTCATGTATGGCTTAATTTAATACAGGTGCAAAATTTGGATAAGCTGGCATTCCTATTGCAGATGCCTAATTTAGACATCATATGTGTGTGTATGTGTGCATGTATATATAACTGTGTTTGTATGTGTGTATGTATATGTATGTATGCATATATATATATCTATATAGCTGTATATTCATATATATATATATAAGTATACACGCACATATGTATATATATATGTGCATATATATATGTGCATATATATATATATATATATATATACATATATATATGGAAAGAAAGAAAATAGAATACATATATTTTATATATATATTATACATATCACATGTGTGTGTATATATATACATATATATATACATATATATATATGTATGTATATATATATATATGTATATATATATATGTATATATATATATGCATTTACATATGTATTGGTTCATAGATATGGATTTGGATATATATTTATATATACTAATATATACATATTCTTATATTTATATTTATATTTGTGTGTGTGTATGTATGCATATTTGAAAATATTTTCATTGTTTTATTATCCTTATTATTATTATTATTAATATTCGTTTCAAATTTTGGCAAAAGATCACTCTAGTAGTAGTAGTAGTAGTAGTAGTAGTAGTAGTAGTAGTAGTAGTAGTAGTAGTTTGAAAATCTTCTGTCAAAATATATTGTATTGATCAAGTAGATATCAAGGGGATTTATTTGTCACAAGAAGAGTTTTTTTTTAATATTTGGCATGAGCAGAAAATTGACATAATGACAAAAATAAATAAATAAAATTTATTGGAAGAAAAATTACAAAACTTTAATAATATAAAATGAAATAAAATATATAATTCAAGCCAAAAATATAAAAGACAAACTTAATAAAAATATAGAATCCCCTGCTTTCTTACCAATAAAAGTCCTTGCATTGAAAATAAAAATTTAATACAGAAGGAAATTGAAAATATAAAAAAGATATTCCGATGAAATACACACAGTAAAGTGGAAAAAATATAGAAACAAAAGAGGGAGGAGAAATACTTTTTCTCACTATCTACAGGAAAAAACATTGATATTGAAAAAGAATAAAAAGTTAATAGAAGAGGGAATCACAAAAGTAAAAAAAAAAATATAAGTAAATTAAATAATATAATTCAGATAAAAAAGGGGAGTTAATATACAAAGAGAACAACTGTAAGATTATTTTTATCCAAGCTTCCATATAGATAAAGACAGAAAAGTTTGCATTAAAAATATAAAAGAAAAATATCACAAAATTCTGACGTGATAAATCTTTTTCTTTTTTTTTTTTCTAAGGCCTTAAACAAATGCAATGGAAGAAAATAAGAGAACAAACCATTTAATATTTATTACAAAGCATTGCATCATTGGATATCTTTTATATTATTTCTTCTGCGAAAGAAAAATAACTTGAAAAGAAAAAAACCATTGAGCGAAATTTGTAAACACAAAAATCTGTGATGTAAGATTAAGAGTGGGTGAGTGTATATGAAGTAATGATATTCACTTTTTCACAGAAGTGTTGTCATTTAACCCCAGTTTAGCCCTGGTATTAATAAAATCTCTTCCATTTCTGACCATTCTGCTTTTTCATAGATGTAGCACTACATCATGTGCTGTTGACATGATAAAAGGAGCTCGTTACTCTGTTTAAAGTGGCTGATGTAAAGGAAAGAGATCCAGCTGTAGATAACATGTAATACATAGAATGTATAAGCTACATGTTTGGGGGCTTTTTTTTTTCAATTTATTTATTTGTTTCTTATAAACGAAACCACATCTACTGTATGATTTCAATATTTGTAAAATCACACTATTTTCTGTTATAGAATGTCTTATGTTTTATACCTATGACACAACATGAGATAAGAGGAGTGGAAAAAAAACTTTAAGCAGGATCCCTGTTCTAATTAACTTGAATTCTAACCCAAATTAATCTTCTCACAAATAATAACTTTATAACTATTCCATCAATTTTGATTTTATATATAATAATAATAATGAAATTATTGTATGCAGTGCTCAGGTGCACCACAACTTGTCAAAAGTGCATATAAAGAATATGCAGTAATGTACAAATGTCTGGAAAGTGAACAGTATATGAGTCAGATACATGCTTGCATGTGTATGGAGGGGAGAAAATCAGGTGTAGTATTGGTGAATCTCAGGAAGCATGGAAGTTTTGAAGGATGCAGTGCTCCGACAATTAACAACTGATGCCGGCAGTTTGTTCCATGCTTCAGCAACTCTTAGTGTGAAAAAATGTTTCCGAAAGTCATGGGAGCCATGCTGTTTTCTGACTTTGTAAACATGTCCACGGGTGTTAGACAGATGGAGTTTGAAAAGTTGTTCAGAGTTATTGTTTGTAAGATGGTTAATAATTTTATGGGTGTCTGCCAAGTCAGCTGCCAGACGTCGGAGTTTCAATGTATCCATGCCCAGGGAAGTAAGGCGTTCAGAATATGGCAAATGCCTGATGGAGGGTATTCTCTTGGTTGCACATTGCTGAACGGCTTCCAGATGATTAATATCCTGGGCAAAATAGGGGTTCCAGACCGGTGATGCAAATTCCAAGTGAGGTCGCACCATAGCTATCTAAAGCTGCAGATATATAGCCAGAGAGCAGCTCACAAAGGACTTGGTGAGTGATGCCAAGACAACCTCAGCCTTCTTGGCAATTTTAGCAATGTGTTTTGAATAAGTATTTCATTTGATTAATCAATGAAACCTCTAATCCATTGACTGAGAACATAAGTGGCTGGATATCATACTAATACACATATCTGTGACCTAAACCTCAAGCAGAATTAATATGACTGTGTAATAAGACTCATTTTATGAATTTGAAATGCTATTCCTCTTATAGAATTTTATCCAAAATTTCACCCACACTGTTTTAGTAAAAATTCTTAATGTCTTCTATCTTTTATCACTAGGTTGCAGCCATACTGGGAAACCATTTCAAAATTTCTGATTCACCTAACAGTGCTATAGGAAATGATTTTGACTGTGATGACCTTTCCAACTCATACCAGCATGAAAAAGTAGGCATAAAATGATGTTTATAATAATGACATTTGTCCAATATATTATTGTTTTTATAATTAATGATAGAGTATTATTCCAGAAAATTCAAATGCTATTTCAATCAGGCAACACACACACACACACACACACACATATTTGTGTGGGTGTTCATGAGCACATATAATATGTCAGTGATATATATGCATGATTATGGTACTGAGGTAACAGAATCATTAGTGTTCAGGGCAAAATGCTTAGTGGCAATTCATCTAAGTTCAAATTCCACTGATGTTGAGTTACCTCTCAACCTTTCGGAGTGAATGAAATAAGTACCAGTTGAAGATTGTCTCCAATGTAACCACAAACAATGATCATCATTCACTCATGATTAGTGCTGCTAGTTAGGAATATTGATGTCATTCATTTAATCATGATACAGATTGTTGCTGGTGTCCTTTAGTATCAGTTCAGTCATGATTCAGATGATCCATATGCAAAAGTGGTCCTGCCTTCTGAAAGGTCTTCACAATTTGTTACTCATCTAATTTCTTTTTCTGCTGTAAATTTGATGGTTACTGTTTTTACTTGTTTCAGTCATTTGACTTTGACCATGCTGGAGTACCGTCTTTAGTCGAGCAAATCGACCCCAGGACTTATTCTTTGTAAGTCTAGTATTTATTCTATCAGTCTCTTTTGCCGAACCGCTAAGTTATGGGGACCTAAACATCCTACCATCGGTTGTCAAGTGATGTTAGGGGGACAAACACAAACACATAAATACACACACACATACATATATGTATATGTATATATATATATACAATGGGCTTCTTTCAGTTTCCATCTACCAAATCCACTCACAAGGCTTTGGTTGGCCCGAGGCTATAGTAGAAGACACTTGCCCAATGTGGTACACAGTGGGAATAAACCCAGGACCATGTGGTTGGTAAGCAAGCTACTTACCACACAGCCACTCCTGCACCTAAATTTTTTTAAAAAACAATGGTTTTCTTGCATTGCTAATAACTTGTAATTTTTCAATCGCCTTGCTAAAAAATGGTCACATATGTAGAACTGGAACACAATGAATGGTAGAATGCATGATGTTGCAGATGTCTACAAATGGAATGCTTCTATTTCTGTCTTTTCTTACATTGTGAGAATTTCTTGTAAGTCAAGTATTTTGATGTTTTTTTTTCCCTTTTGTCATGCCATTGTTTATTAAGTGTTTTGGCTATTTTTGTCATTGGAGGAATACTTTCAGTTCTTCCAGTTCTCTTTCACTTCTAGTTGAATCTATAACTACTGCACATATATAATTTATTATATTAAATGGGATATTTCTTTTAATATGGGTTGAATAGTAAATCTAATTACTAGTGTATATCCATTTCATTGTGGTAGAGATCAGCTGTAATAATCTGATTTTCCTTAATCATCAGAATATCCAGAAATGGAAGTTCTCTTTGATTAATTTCCATTGTGAAGTTGAATGATTCATGAATGCTACTGAATAATTTTTGAAATTTTGTATGATCTTCCTTATATCTCTTCCAAAATATGAATCAGACATTAAAGAATATTAGCCAATACTCTATTAAATAAGATTTTAGAAACTCTCTGCAAAAATAACCCCAAGTCATAAACCTTTTTCCTTCCAAGAATCATATTATTCATGTTGTAAAAGTGGATGCATCAGCAGTTCTCATTGTTTTCCCATTTATTTGAATGCAATATTTATTGTTAAAGAATAATTACTTGTTTTCTAATAGCAAATGTAATCATTCTAGAATGAACACATTTGAGACTTATTCCTAAATTATATGACAATATTTGATTATATATATACATATATACATACATGCATATAATGATCATATATATATATATATATATACATGCATATATATATATATATATATATGCATACATACATACATACATACATACATACATATCTCTTTTTCTCTCTTTTACTTGTTTCAGTCATTTGACTGCGGCCATGCTGGAGCACCACCTTTTAGTACTTATTCTATCGGTCTCTTTTTGCCGAACCGCTAAGTGACGGGGACGTAAACACACCAGCATCGGTTGTCAAGCAATGCTAGGGGGACAAACACAGACACACAAACACACACACACATATACATATATATACATATATACGACAGGCTTCTTTCAGTTTCCGTCTACCAAATCCACTCACAAGGCATTGGTCGGCCCGAGGCTATAGCAGAAGACACTTGCCCAAGATGCCACGCAGTGGGACTGAACCCGCAACCGTGTGGTTGGTTAGCAAGCTACTTACCACACAGCCACTCCTACGCCTATATATATATATATTATATATATATATATATATATATATATATATTATATATATATATATATATATATATAATATATATATATAATATATATATATATATATATATATATATATATATATATATATATATAATATATATATATATATATATATATATATATATATATATATATATATATATGTATATATATACAGAGAGAAAGAGAGTAAAATGAGAGAAAATAAGATAGAGGCAATGGAACTGCAAACTTTTAAAGTATTGTTTATATAGAAAATTCTTTTAGCTTGATTCAGATAATGTATCAAATAACATATAACAAAATATAAAGGACCTTATCAATTTCTAATCTTTTTAACATGTATACATCTTATATCAAATAAATACTTGACCAAACTGTATGATACTAACTTTAATGCTGGCTCAAAGAAAAGTGCCCTCTTTGTTGATAGTCAAAATGTTTACCGACAAGTGTCAAATAGTCAATCTGTTAGCTATCAAGATGAAATTTACAGAAAAACAAAAGATGAAGCAAAGTGTATGAACAACAAGCAGGTGTATTAGTTTGATGCTCGGGAAAGTGAGGAAGTCTTTTACATTTCGAACCTTACACTCGTCAACAGAAAGGAATAAGAGAAAATAAACAGAGAGAATAAAAAAACACTTGGGGATTTAGCAATCAAGCATGGTGACTGGTTGGGGGGAAAAAAAGGTTTGACAGGAGGGGTAGAAAGATGGGGAGATAATAAAAAAGAGAACAAAGAAAAAAAATAGAGAGAAAGGCAAAATAATGATGTACGGAGTATAAAAGTTCAAAAAATTCAAAAGTCAGGAAGAGAATAAAAAAAGGAAGGAAGGGAGAGAAAAGGGAAGGAAAAGAAGAAGAAAAGGAATGAGAAAGGCAAAGTAACAATGTATAGAGTAAGAAAAAACAGAAAGTTCAAAAAATTTCGAAAAGGTTCAAACGTTATGGTATATTGGAGCAATTTTTCATCTATGGAAGAGTCCAGTGAAATCTGTAAGTATATCCAGTATGTTGATGAGGTGAGGTGCAGAAAGTTCTGGCAGAAATTGAGCAATGTAAGTCCAAAATGTAGGAGGTTAAAGCATGATCCAATTTTTTTCATAAGTGATCCATAACACTTACACACATATACATGTGTGTGTGTATGCATGTATGTATGTTTCTTTGTCTACATGAATGTTCATGTATGTTATGGTACACAGAACTGTGTAAACAAGAAAAACAAATTAAAAGAGTACTTAGTGCTATTTTTTAGAGTTTTTGTCCTATTCATTGTGATGTTGTAAACTTAACTAACAATTAAACTGAGTTTCAAAATTCCAAAGATCAGAAATGTGAAATAGGCTGTGTGTGTTTGTATGTCTATATGTGTCTGCATGTTGTGTGTGTGTGTATGTGTGTGTGTGTACAAGTATGTGTTTCTGTATATGAGTTTTTCTATCTATCTATCTATCTATCTATCTATCTATCTATCTATCTATCTATCTATCTATCTATCTATCTATCTATCTATCTATCTATATGTGTGTGTGTGTGTGTATTCTTTTATTCTTTTATTTGTTTCAGTCATTTGACTATGGCCATGCTGAAGCACCACCTTCAGTTGAAGATATTGGACCCAGGACTTATTCTTTGTAATGTACTTTATTCTATGGGTGTCATTTGCCAAACCATACATACATACATACATACATACATACATATATATATATCATCAGCATCATCATCATCATTATTTAACATCCGCTTTCCATGCTAGGTTGGACAGTTTGACTGAGGACTGGCAAGAGAGCAGTCTGCACCACGCTCCAATCTGATCTGGCAAAATTTCTACAGCTGGAAGCCCTTCCTAACGCCAATGACTCCAAGAGTGTTGTGGGTACTTTTATATACCACCAGCACGAGGGCCAGTCAGGCAGTTCTGGCAACGACCACCCTCAAAGCATGATTTTTACATGCTACCTGCACAGGTGCCAGTCTGGTGGCACTGGCAACAACCTTGCTCAAATGTTGTTTTACATGTGCCACTGGCACATGTGCCAGTAAGGTGACACTGGCAATGATCACACTTAAATGGTGCTTTTTACATGCCACCAGCATGGGAGCCAATCAGTGACCCTGGCAACAATCATGCTCGGATGGTGCTTTTAACAGTCCACTGGAACATGTGCCAATCAGGTGCTACTGTCATTGGCCATGTCAGCGATTTTGATTTTGATTTCACTTGCCTCAACAGGTCTTCACAAGCAAAGTTTATTGTCCAATGAATGAGGAGTACTCATAAGTGGCCTGGTTACACCCACTGGCATAGGCCACTGGTTATAGGCTCATTTGGCTTATCGGGTCTTTTCAAGCACAGCATATCTCCAAAGGTCTTGGTCACTAGTCATTGCCTTGGTATATATATATATTTATATATACATGTTCTTTCTATGTGCATGCATGTGTGTGTGTGTGTGTACTTGTGCATGCAGTTTCTCTTTTTCGTCCATGCTAGATGTGAGTAGCCATGCAAATCAATTTACAGGAACCTGCTCTTCCCAACTTTCTCATTATAATTCCCTCATCCCTAAACAAGAAACATACTATGTCCCCACCTATCTACCCCAGAGCTTGCAGTCTTGTGAATTGCATAGAAACCACAATAGTGCAGGTGGAACAGAAAAAGCACCTAGTCCATGCTGTAAAGTGTGTGTGTGTGTGTGTGTGTGTGTGTGTCTTTGTGTCTGTGTTTGTCTCTCACCCCTGCTTGGCAACTGGTGTTAGTGTGTTTACATCTCCCTGTAACCTAGCAGTTTGGTAAAAGATACTAATAGAATATATTCCAGGCTTATAAAAAAAATAAGTTCTAAAATTTCGTTTTGGGATTTGGTTTGCAAGATTCTTTATATGAGTTCGTGTGTTGAAGCATATTCTGTTGTGTCTGGAGGGAGTCATTTTCTTTTTGTGCCTTATAATGTAACACACTCACCGATGAAATTTCCACTTTTTTCATTTTTTTTATTTTCCTAAAATTTTCGTTGCATCTTGCAACCTTTTCAATAGTTAACTATCAAAAAGGTTGCAAGACGCAACGAAAATTTTAGGAAAATAAAAATAAGAAATAAGTGGAAATTTCACCAGTGAGTGTGTTACATTATAAGGCACAAAAAGAAAATGACTCTCCCCAGATGCAACAGAAGTTCTGGAATTGTTTCATTCAAATAAAAATTCCTCAATATCATGCCTCAGCATGGCCACAGCCTAATAATTAAGACATGTAAAAGATAAAAGATATGTATAGAGATTGAGGAGATAACTATAATCCTGGGTATTACCTCATTAGCACAACAAGTAGCATCCTGGATAGCACAGCATTCCAAAATCAAAAGGTGATCCGTAAGCCTTCAATTGATATAAAGGGGAGATCTACATCACTCCAAGGTATGATCCAGTAGGCTTAATATAAGCCTCACAGAGTGAGTAATAAAAGTAATAATTTAAGTCAGGAAAGGAAAAGTCAAATTGACATTTCAATTGTTTCCATAAACAGACAATATTTTCATTCCATATCTCATACAAAGTTATACGATTCATATAATGTTATGTAATATAATGGCATAATATATGGAAATATGTAATAATAATCTTATAATCCACTCGCTTCTAGAGATATCATGATTTGAAGGCATGATCAACGGAATGAGTGTTTTGGGACGAGTTTCTTTGCATGTATTACAGTATTTGATTGACCAGTGTTTATGTGTTTGTGGGTGTGACAGTATATGTGAGTGTGTATGGGTCCAAGTGTGTAAATGAATATTGTTTTGTATATATGTACACCTGTGTATGTACGTTTATGTATTGAAAACATGCATGCAGCTATCTTGGCATTGTAACTGGTTGTATAATAGTAGTAATAACCATTAACCCTTTCATATTAGTGCATGTATTTATGGTTATTCATAATTTATGTCTGTGTGTATCTATATATACATCATCATCATCTTCATCATGTGTGTGTGTACATATATTCATCTATCTATCTATTTATTTACACACACACACACAATCGATAATGATGATGATGATGATGATGATGATGATATACACAATGGGTCTCTTTCAGTTTCTGTCTACAAAATCCACTCACAAAGCTTTGGTCAGCCTGAGACAATATTAGAAGACACTTGTGCAAGATGCCACACAGTGGGACTGAACCTGGAAGCATGTGGTTGGGAAGCAAACTTCTTACCACACAGCCACATCTGTGCCTATTAATGTGTATGTGTGCATAACAAGCTTTAGTGAAACCACTTCAGATACTTTTCCCAAGTTTCTTTGCAAGAGGCAAATTTCTCAAAAAGCTAAAAGAATTCATCATATGCCATTTTCTTAAAGGTAGGAGTGAAGCAGGTGATAAAACCTACAGACCCTTCTTCTCTGACTTCACATGTTAACAAAGCCATAGGGGGAAACTGATAAAGTTCTTAGAAAATGACTTGCTGAACATTATTGAGCATGGTTTCCATCCTGGGAAAAACTGCTTCACACAGTTCTTGCAGCACTATGAATGGCTTTTGAAGCACTTGAAGTGGTACATTTTGGCCTTGCAATGGCCTCCAACAAGGTTAATCAAGGCATTATATGTCATGAGCTGGTAAACTAGGAGAGTGACTACATGTATTCCTAAAAGATAGGTGAGACAGCTATTTTATATTTGGTAGTATAGTGGGAGAGGAGTTTTCAATTCCTTGCCAGGAATATATACATATGTAATGTAAAAGAATATATACATATGTAATGTATGTATACACACATACACACACACACATATCTATGCATACACCTATAGAGGTAGTGGTGCAGATAAACACAGTTAGGCTTGACATATACATGCATATATCACCGTGATCACCGTGACTGACCAGGCTAACAGATGTTGCTACACATCTCTGGTCACAATGCGCTTCGCAATGTTTTAGCCTTCAAATGACACCACCCCGCTGGCTAAGTGAGCAGGCCAACAGAAGAAAGAATGAGAGAAAGTTGTGGTGAAAGAGTACAGCAGGGATCACCATCCCCTGCAGGAGCCTCGTGGAGCTTTAGGTGTTTTTGCTCAATAAACACTCACAACGCCCAGTTTGGGAATCAAAACTGCTATTCAATGACCGTGAGTCCACTGCCCTAACCACTGGGCCATTGCACCTCCACACATGCATATATATGTATATGTGTACAAATATATTTACATAGAGCATAAAAAATATAGAACACTAAGAAGGGAATACATAATTTCTGAACTTGACAACTATTTCAGGAAGCTTGGATTACATAATAATCATAATGTTCATAATTTGCTGATGGAATATACAAAAAGTTTTGGGTATTACTAATTTTTGCCAGCTGAGTGGACTGGAGCAACATGAAATGAAGTGTTTTGTTCAAGAACACAATGAATTGCCTGAGGAATCAAAACCACAATTTTAGTCATGAGTGCAGCACTCTAGCCACTAAGCCACACACACACACACACACGCGCGCATGCACACATGTATGTGTAAACTGAATATATACACTACTAGCCTTTAGATAAATTGAAAGTAAAATGCTTCGTGAAGATGTGAATATTTATGATAGAAGAAATCTTACAGAAGGTCTATAAATGAATGAGACAGATTTTATTCACAGTAGAGAAACATGATGTAAAGTTATTATCAAATATATGGTAAGTCATCAGGCATTGGCAGGGATCACTTATGAAATATTTGAAGTAAATTGATAATGGAGTGAACCTATGTGCAAACCGATATCTAACATTTCAAATATTTGACAGTTATGAGGAAGATGCTTTGGTTATAAACAAAGAGAGCAGATTTCTTGGAGCCAACATTGAAATTATCCTATGAATTGGTCATTAAGTATTAATTTGATATAGCGAATATATAGCTGTTAGGAAGAAGAGAATTTTTTTTTGAGATCCTTTTATTTCATCAAATGTTATTCAAAACATTGTGGAAATTAAATTGAAAGAATTTGTAAACTTCAAATGCAATTCAGTTCACTTAAAACTGTTTAGAATTTTAATTTTTCATTTTAATTTATATTTCTGTATCATTCTTTTAATCTCTTATGTTTTCATTTGTTTCAGTCATTAGGCTGTGACCAAGAGAACCACTTTAAAGTTTTAATTTGAGAACATCATTCCTCATATTCATTTCACTTTGGTACTTATCTCTCCACATTTATTGAGCATTTTAAGTTGCCTTATGATATAGAGATACAAATAGAGGATGTTGAAACAGGTATATGCAAACACAGACACACATATGCATACACACACACGCACACAATCTCACATAGGTGTATCATAAGCATCATCCCGTCAATTCCTCCGACCCATGCCAGCATGAGTCGGATGGTTTGACAAGATCCAGTGACCTGCAGGGCTGCAGCAATTTCCAGTGTCAGCTTTGGTTGGATGCCCTTTCTCACACCATTAATTTTACAGTGCATACTGGATGCTTTGTTCATGGCACCAGCATTAGTGAGGTTGCCAAATTATTTGTATGACAGAAAGTAAAAACAAAACTGTGTCAAAGGAATTTTTCTCTCTCCCCATATCTGTGGTATGCTTCATGAACAATGATTAAGAAGGGTCTGGTCCAAATTTACTGTAGGCATGCTCTTGGCTGACAAGGCCAACGTAAGACAGGCAGGCTGCAGTTTACAGTCTGGTCAGGATTTGATGGCACGATGTTGCAGTTCCTCCTCCCTGAGCCTTTTGTCCTTGATAATAGAGTTTTTGAAGGAGGAGACATGTTTGATGGTGAGATGACAAGCAGCATGGTCCCCAGCTGAGGTGGTCCACTGGTGATAGACAATGTGACAGGCACCAAGAGATTTTTTGAAACAATTCTTGTATGGCTTCTTTGGTGTCCTTCTCTCATGATAGCTGGTGAAGAGTTTACCATACAGTGCAATCTTGGGCAGATGATGATTCTTCATTATGGAGATATGCCCTACCTAGTGTAGTAGCAACTTCAGTAGCATAGCCTCAATGCTCATTGTGGAAGATGCACAGGATCCTTAAAAACTACAAAGACTCAGCAAATTGATTCTGTCAAATACCCTGGTGACTCATTAGAGGTAGTAGATAATTTCTGCTACCTAGGGGACCAAATTAGTAGTTGGGGAGGATGCATAGAGAGTGTGATAGGTACAATAAGAATAGGATGGAGGAAATTCAGAGAGCTGTTAATTCTGTTGGCTACAAATGGTTTCTCTCTCCAAGTGAAAGGAATATTGTATGATGCATGTATACAGACAGCAATTCTACATGGTAGTGAGGTGTGAGCCCTGATCACAGAGAATATGCAAAGGTTAGAAAGAAACAAGGCTAATGTGCTCTGCTGGATTTGTAATGTAAGTGTACATGTTCGACAGTGCTTCTGCAGTGCCACATAAAAGTGCTCAGCACACTCTGTAAAGTGGTTGGCATTTGGGAGGGCATCCAGCCATAGAAACCATTCCAAATCTCACTGGAGCCTGATGCAGTTCTCAGCTTCCCGGTTCTGGTCAAACCATTCAACCCATGCCATCTTGGGCAAGGGATGTTAAATGATGATGATGATGATATCTATCTATCTATCTATATATCTACCTATCTATCTATCTATCTATCTATCTATATATATATATATATATATATATATATATATATATATATATATGTACTGTTGTGTCTGGGGAGAGTCATCCTCTTTTAGTGCCTTATAATTTAACACACTCACTGGTAAAATTTCCACTTATTTCTTTTTTATTTTTCTAAAATTTTTGTTGTGTCTTGCAACCTTTTCAATATATATACACAGTGATATCAACCATTGAGGATGAGTGCTTTGGTGGATAAATATTCTTTATTTGTGGTTTAACAAGTTTACCAATGGTTTCATGTTAAGAGTAGTATATGTCTAAACAATTATACCTATTGCATGGGATGTTGGTATTCATCTCTATAGTGGATGAAAACATGATAAAATCATGCATGTACATACAATACTCACACATACACACACACACACACACACACACACACAAACATACACACACACAAACACACATTTATGCATATATGTATGTACCTATGTATGTATGTATGTATTCTGGGAGGTGTCCAGAGTCATAGATTTCATTGGAAAAATGTGAATGTATCAATTCCATAATCTTCTAGTACTATAAACATTTCACAAATATCTAGCTTACATTTTCACATTTCCATGATGGCATATCACATCTCAGACTTAAAACTTTTACACCTTTAAGGTCGGATGATGAGGACTCATAGATCTTTTCAATGATGTCTATTACTCTGGACACTTCTCTGAAGACTTCAAATCATTTGTATTTATTGCCCTACTGGAAAAGCCCAAGACTTCAGGATTATTGGTATCATATCTCAGGCTCTGAAAACTTTTTCTTGCAGACATGTTAGGAAGAATAAAATACAAACTAAATGCAGAATTTGAATTTCAAGCCAAGAGCAGAACAAGGTATGCCATATTGTGCTTCAACACTCTAGTCATAAAAGAAGTACTAAAAGATCTATCTGTTTGCTCCATAGATAATGTCAAGGTGCTTGACTGCATGCATCAAAGAGAGCTCATCACTTCTTTAAAAATGCGGGCTTAGAAGGAAAGGACAACAGAATTATTTGTGCTATTGTTTGAATGGCAGCCTTCAAAATAGGCCAGAATTTGTTAGAACCAACAAAGATCAAAAGAGCCATCAAAACAAGGATGTGTGCTATCATTAAATTTATTTGATATACATACTGAGTATATATATATATTCAGGGAGATCAAAGAAATCACAGTCAGTGGCATGGATGTAAACAATATATTCTGATAATACATATCTACTGGCAGACTGCAAAGAGAAATTACAAGAAATTGTGTAAGTTGTAAAAGAGTAAAGTGACAGGAGAGGTCTAAATATGAATGTAAAATTGACAAAGAGAATGGTTATTAGTAAGGCAAAACAAAAAGAAGCAAATGTATAGGTAAGGAGATAGAAGCTTGAGCAAGTGACATCTTCAAGTATTTCGTACAAATAATAAATCAGGAAGGTCACTGAGAAGTTACTTAAAGAATACATAAGGTTAAACTACATTTATATATATATATATATATATATATAAACAAAAAGATTTCCATTTCAACAGACGTAACACAGGATCTAAATTTAATTATGGCTTGTAAATTGTTATATGTTCACAGCTATACAGAAAAAGGTAGAGAAAACTTTCAGATATGGATTTTTCAGATTGAGTTAGATAAGCTGGAAAGACATGGTAACAAATGCTATTGTACTAGAATAGCTGAATTTCCAAATACATTTATTACCAAAATTCAAGTTCACAAAGATATCATAACCTGGATATACAATGCTCAATGAGTCACTACCAAAGATCATACTGACAAGACATGTTGAGGGTAGGAGAATAAGAAACTTACCAAAAACGTAAAGGTGTTTGTGTACTGATGCCATCAAAGAATGGACTGGAAACAAGAGCCGGGAACTGCACAGAAAGAACAAGAAAGCCTTTGCATGGTGATGCTTAGAAACAATGTGGCTTCTATCTGCTGCTGCTGCTGACAGTCATATAGATAGCTATGTCATATATCCTCATATATCCCCTTCCTCCTCCTCTCCCCCCTCCCCCTCCTCCTCCTCCAGCATCAGTAGTGTCAGCAAATAGCTTGCAAGACAAAGATCTACCAGCTGAGAGACAGAGTGAAACAGAGAAATGGTTGTGTGCCAGATGAGAGCTTAAAGTATATTAGAGAGACAGAGATAGCTATCTTAGTGTAGAGGAAATACTTGGCTACCCCAGTTAGACAAGGAAGGAGAGGAAATGATAGAGAGACAATCAGAGTAAGAGAGTTAGGGCCTACCCACAGGGGAGGGGATAGAGGGCGATATCCCATCAGAGTGTGAGGGGAGATATTTAGAGAGAGCAAGTGATGGTAAGATGAATTGGAGTGACTAGGAGGTGGGTATGGAGAGTAAGTAGATAAGCGCGTGAAGGGAAGTTGGAGAGGCCCTCAAGACATGGTGGTGGTTTTGAGAAAATGGGTTGTGGAGACGTTTTGCCAGAGTACAGAGTACAGAACTATGTTTATGTGTGTGTATGTGTGCATGTTGTGTGTGTGAGGGGAAGGGAGCATGGCCATAAAGGATATGCCTGTATGTATGGATGGCCATGGTTTTACTTAGCTTGATGTGTCTTCTCAAGTACTGCAAATCACAAGAGGCTTTGGTCCTTTGTCATCCCCTCTATGAGTCTCAACATCTGAAGATCTTTTCTCACCATTTCATCCCACGTCTTCCTTGGTTTGGACCCAGTTTCTTTTTAAAATTATTTACGCTTTGTAAACATGCAAACTGGCATTACCCATCCAGCAGAACATACTGGCTTCATTTCTTTCATATCTTTGTAGGTCTTTTATAGTCACAACCCATGTTTCGCTAGCATGTAGTATAGTTGTTTGTATACAGGTATCATGCAATCTACATTTCACTCTAAGGGTGAGGTCAATGTGAACAGATATACATACATACATCATCATCATCATCATCATCATCATCATCATCATCATCATCGTTTAACGTCCGTTCTCCATGCTAAACGATGATGATGATGATGATGATGATGATGATGATGATGTATGTATATATATTTCCCTTCTTTCCTGAGCGTCAAATAATACTTTAATTGTTCCACGTCCTCGCGTTGCTGTTTTTTTCTGTGTTTTCTTGTTTGGATTAACTTTATATATATATATATATATATATAATATATATATATATATATGTAACCTCTCTCTTATTCCAGCTGGGAAAGCCATATATTTTCTCTTCATCAAAACATCAGTTCCTCTTCTTCAATCCGACTTTCACCTTCTTCAGTACTCTACCCTACTCAGTTGATAGCTGTCATCTTCTGACAACATTGGTGGCATCGTTAGTTCCATTGCTTCCAAGAAAGTACGAAGTACATTCTGTAAAGTGGTTGGTAATATGAATAGCATGAGCTATAGAAACCATGTCAAAACAGATGTTGGAGCATGACATTCTCCTCTGGCTTGTCAGTTCCTCTCAAACCATCCAGTTCATTGCCAGCACGAGAAAAGGAACATTAAACAATGAAGAAAATGGTGGTGGCAGTGGTGCTACTGCTACTGTTACTGCTAATGATAATCATGATGAGTAGGGGATGCATGGGCTTCTGCACAGTTTCCATCTACCAAATTTCAATCACAAGTTACAAGTCAACCTGAGGCTACAATTGTAGACTCTTCATCAAGATTCTTTATGGTAGGATTGAACCCAGAAACACACAATTGTAAACCAAACATTTTAACCTCAAGCTGTACCTTTTCCAAAGAACAGTTTTTTTAATACAAAAAAAATTTCTCACATAAACAGTCAAACCATCTTAGTATTTTCGGCAACCTTTGCATTGACCTTCACCAATGTTCAGACAAATCCCAGAGCCATCACAGACACTTATCATCTTCATTGAAGCTACACAGAATATCTTTGTAATGCACAAATGCTTTTCTTCTTTTGAAAATGCACAAAGACAGAGTGTTTCAGTCACAAATTTCCTATTTAAAATTCAGAAAATACAGCCAGTTCTTTTAGTTTCGAGGAGATTTATTTCTGAATTCCTTGATTACCAAAGCATGAAGATAAATCTTATCTAAGACAATTTATCAATTAGGTTTCCTCTTTTGAAAATCAATGATTTATCTCTTGCCCATTTGTCTTTAAGTGATAGAAACAAATTTCAGCTACTATATGATCTCTAAATACAGAACCAGTTATAAATGAAAAGAAAATATATCGTATATGTTTGTTACAGAAGAATCATAAATACTTTGGAAATATTTTCTTGTCTTTTTACTTTCATTGTCATTTTGTTTTTACTTTCTTTTGTCCCAGTTAATGTCTAGTGTATCTAACTAGTTGCCTAAAAACAGAAAAAAGAATATAAAATATATATTAGGGAAGGAAAAAGTCATAATTATTTGTTGGTAAGTTATTGTAATTGAAAAAGATAGCATGGCAATAACTAATTTAAAACACAAGTTAATAAAACAAAATGTTGTAGACAGCAAGACCAATGTACATAAGTATGCAAATACATACAGACAACTTAGATATACTTATATACGTACATGTATATGTGTATGTATAAAATATGTACGTATATATATATATATATATATATATATATATATATATATATATGAATGTATGTATATATGTATGTGTGTGTGTATATATATATATATATATATATATATATTATATATATATATATATATATATATATATATATATACATGAGCTTATATGTATACCTACCAACATAAATACGTTCATACATAGATTTAGAGAAACATGACTGTGCATATCTTGGTAATTCTTTTTTATATATTGAATATTTTGTATATTGAAGAATACAAGCAATGGAAGGTTGAATTAATATTATATTGGCCGGACAACTAAAGTACCAGTGATTTGTATTTTATACTCCTTCTGTACTAAAATCATGGCCAAAGTATGTAGCCTTCCCTAATCAAGTCTATTAGATTGTTGAACATTTCACAATAAATTATGGGTGCATTATATCATTCAACCATGGTAGTGGATGAATATATTCTTAAACCCACCATTTCATCAAGTACAGCAGCTTCCAAGCTTCACCACTACTTCAGGTCTCAACTAAATTGCAACAGTTAACAGTTTTAAAGATGACACCTCCTCAGCTACACTTTGACATAAATAGTTTGAGATTTGGTTCAGTAGAAAAAAAGTTGCATTAAAATATCTGTGACCTCAAGGGGGCATTCTTTGCTGCAATATTCTAAGTAAAAAGTTTCTTATTCTTTACTTTACTTGATGTAATAGTTTGTCCCATACTTTTACAGGTGTAATAACTTGTCCTGTACTTTTCCAGGTTTATAATCCTAAGAATATTAATTCTCAAGCTCGCATTTTTCCACGTAATAATCACTTGCTCATATTGGTCAGAGACTACAGGTTTTCATGGAACTTATATAAATTTGATTGCTTGGTAACCAATGAGGGAGACTTAATTTAAATGTCTTGTGTGCTGGAAAAAGCATTTAAATCTCCATCCTGGCACATTAGACTAGTGGTTCCGAGAGTGGGCAGTATTGCCCACCCCGGGGGGGGGGGGGGCAGTGGAAAGTTCCAAGGGTGCATTGAAGAAAAGTGAGGCGATAATGTGGTAGAGATTCATGTAAAAAGTGAGGCAATAATGTGAATCATGTAAAAACGATTCATGTAAAAATAACAAAATAATGGGTTCATTACTCTTTTACTTGTTTCAGTCATTTGACTGTGGCCATGCTGGAGCACTGCCTTTAATCGAGCAAATCGACCCCAGGACTTATTCTTTGCAAGCCTAGTACTTATTCTATTGGTCTCTTTTGCAGAACCGCTAAGTTATGGGGACGTAAACACACCAGCATCGGTTGTCAAGCAATGTTGAGGGGACAAACATAGACACACAAACATACACACACACACATACATATATATATATATATATGACGGGCTTCTTTCTGTTTCCATCTACGAAATCCACTCACAAGGCTTTGGTTGGCCTGAGGCTATAGTAGAAGACACTTTTCCAAGGTGCCATGCAGTGGGAATGAACCTTGATCCATGTGGTTGGTAAGCAAGCTACTTACCACACAGCCACTCATGTGCAGGTTAAGTTTTATTTGTGAAATACAGTTGCTTTGAATTTGTTTCTGAAAGAGGTCTATGTTCGTGATAGTTGGGGTGGGGGTGCTAGGAATGTGGCCTGGGAGTCAAGGGGAGTGGCAGTCCAAAAAGTTTGGGAGCCACAGCACTAGACTCTTAAAATAAAGAAGAATACAGTAACACAAAGTAGGATGATCAGTATACGTGTAGTCCTTAAACAACAACAATAACTACTCTTCTTTTCATATCATTCTTAGAATATGAACAGCAAAATGTATGTAGTTTAAACAATCACAAGATGTTTAATCAAGAATAATGCTGTCTTTTTAATTACATATTTTTTAGAATACACTGTATATTTGATATTTGATTTCTAACACTAGAACCAAAGCTACATATTTAATAGAAGGATTGTTTATCATTTAAAACAACCCAGGATTTAATTAGCACACTGTATAATTAACAAATGCTGTAATCAGTTGAAATATGTTTATGGGGAAGATTGCTTGAATGAAAGAACTTACAGAAGATGGTTTGCAAAATTCAGAAGTGGAGATTTCAGCCTTGAAGATGAAGATCGAACAGGACGTCCAGTTGAGTTTGATGAGAAGCTCCTTGAGACATTACTTGAAGAAAATCCTGCATTATCAGTTGAAGAATTGGCAATAAAGCTTAGTTCCAACCATACTACTGTTCATCGTCATCTTCAACAACTTGGAAAAGTTCCTATACTTGGAAAATGGGTGGCTCATGAATTGTCCGAAAACAACTGCAAATCCCGACTTGACATCTGCTCTTCTCTTCATTCGTGTTAACTCATTTCCCCCTTTTTGGATAGAATTGTGATTGGTGATGAAAAATTGATCTTCTACCGAAATGTTAAAGGGAAAAAGATCAACAACAACCGAGAAGGGAACTTCATAGGAAAAAGGTTCTTCTCTCTATCTGGTGGGATTGCAAAGGAGTAATTCACTTTGAATTGTTAATCAATGCTCAAGTCACATACAAACTCTCTTATACACATACACGTGCACCTTTATTATCTCCCCTTCTCCCTAGGTCTCCTGTGTGACCCTTCTGTCCAGCATTCACCGTGATAGATTGCTAGCCACTACACATTCTTTATTTTCTCTCCTTGTTTCTTTCTGTGTTCCTTTCTGTGGAAGAGCATAGACTTGAAATGTTAAAGACTTTTTTCACTTCCTGATCATTATACTAATACATCTGTTTGTTGTCTACACCACCTGTCTTCATCTTTTGTTTTTTGTGAATTCTCCCTATATATATATATATATATATGGATGGAAGCACTCCGTCGGTTACGACGACGAGGGTTCCGGTTGATCCGAATCAACGGAACAGCCTGCTCGTGAAATTAACGTGTAAGTGGCTGAGCACTCCACAGACACGTGTACCCTTAATGTAGTTCTCGAGGATATTCAGCATGACACAGAGAGTGACAAGGCCGGCCCTTTGAAATACAGGTACAACAGAAACAGGAAGTAAGAGTGAGAGAAAGTTGTGGTGAAAGAGTACAGCAGGGATCACCACCATCCCCTGCCGGAGCCTCGTGGAGCTTTAGGTGTTTTCGCTCAATAAACACTCACAACGCCCGGTCTGGGAATCGAAACTGTGATCCTATGACCGCAAGTCTGCTGCCCTAACCACTGGGCCGTTGCGCCTCCACATATATATATATATATATACAAACACACACACATATATATATATGTACATACACAAACACACACATATATTGAGAGAGGGAGAGAGCGAGAGAGAGAGAGAGGTTTGACAATGCAAACAGGGAAAGCAAAACTCAAGACTGAGTATACATATATTTTTATCAATGTTTAACAGAAGCAACAGAGTGATTCAAGGACTGAGAGTTTTGTGTGTTAGCATATATCCAAGTTTGATAAGTGCCAATACATGAAACACTCAGTCCTTGAGTCACTCTGTTGCTTCTGCTAAATATTAATATATATTTAAAACATATGACTGGAAAACATTTTTAAATATGCCAAATTTTCCCTGTCTTCTTTAAAACAGACTTCACAAAAATTTTCCGTCACTATGTGTATCGCATTCAAAGTTAAATTTCTAAATATTTAACACTGGATTAATGCGAACTTGCAGATGTGCATCACATGTACACAGCTTGGATTATAACATATTATATTTATTGTGTGTGTATGTATATATATATATTATATATATATTATATATATATATGTATGTATATATATATGTATATATATGTATGTATATATATATGTATATATGTATATATATGTATATATGTGTATGTATATATATATATATATATATATATATATATATATATATATATATATATATATATATATATACATATCATCATCATCATCATCATCGTTTAACGTCCGCTTTCCATGCTAGCAGGGTTGGACGGCTCAACTGGGGTCTGGCAAGCCCGAAGGCTGCACCAGGCCAGTCAGATCTGGCAGTGTTTCTACAGCTGGATGCCCTTCCTAACGCCAACCACTCCGAGAGTGTAGTGGGGGATTTTATGTGCCACCGACACAGGTGCCAGACGAGGCTGGCAGATGGTCACGCTCGAATGGTGTTTTTTATGTGCCACCGACACAGGTGCTAGACGAGGCTGGCGAACGGCTACAATCGGATGGTGTTTGTTACATGCCCACAGCATGGGGCCAGTCGATGCGGTACTGGCTACGGTCCCGTTCGGAAGGTTTTCTTATGTGCCACCGGCACTGGTACCACAAGGATACAAATTCCATTGATGTTCATCTATTTGATTTGATTTGACTTTCACTTGCCTCAACAGGTCTTCACAAGTATCACAAGCAGGAATGTATGCACAGGTGGACTGACTACGTCCCAGGTAGGGGCCATGGGTTATAGCTTCACTAGTCTTGCCGGGTCTTCTCATGCACAGCATACTTCCATAGGTCTCGGTCTCTAGTCATTTTCATGGTGAGACCTAACGTTTGAAGGTCGTGCTTCACCACCTCGTCCCAGGTTTTCCTGGGTCTACCTCTTCCACGGGTTCCCTCAACTGCTAGGGATTGGCACTTTCTCACACACCTATCTTCATCCATTCTCGCCACATGACCATACCAGCGCAATCGTCTCTCTTGCACACAACAACTGATGCTTCTTAGGTACAACATTTCTCTCAAGGAACTAACGCTCTGTCGAGTAAGTACACTGACATTACACATCCATCGGAGCATACTGGCTTCATTCCTCATGAGCTTACGCATGTCCTCAGCAGTCACGGCCCATGTTTCACTGCCATGTAGCATGGCAGTTCGTACACATGCATCATACAGTCTGCCCTTTACTCTGAGCGAGAGACCTTTAGTCGCCAGCAGAGGTAAGAGCTCCCTAAACTTTGCCCAGGCTATTCTTATTCTAGCAGTTACACTCTCAGCGCACCCACCCCCACGTGAATATATATATATACACTACACACACACACACATGTATATATGATGGGCTTCTTTCAGTTTCCATCAACCGAATCCTCTCAAGGCTTTGATTGGCCAGGGCTGTAGTAGAAGATACTCATCCACGATGCCATGCATGTATGCATACTCTCATCATCATCATCATTTAACATTTGTTTCCCAGGCTGGCATTAGTTTGGATGGCTTGACAGGAGCAGGCAAGCCAAGAGGGCTGCACCAGGTTCCAATTGTCTGTTTTTGGCAGACAAGAGATCAGAGTATAAAACAGGGATAGAGATAATTGTCTTAAGATAGAGGAGATACTAGACCACCCCACTAGGACAAGGAAAGAGAGGAAGGTGGGAATGGGTTAGAGAGATAGATAAAGAGATAATCATAATAAGAAAGAGGGAGATAAATAGATGGTGTTGGAGATGCATTGATGCCTACTCACAAGAAGCAGTGGGAGAGTATAAGAAGTACAAAAGGGATAGAGTGAAATGTTCTATGAAAGTGTGAGAGTAGATGTTTAGAGATGGGAAAGATATGACTGTAGCAAGTGATGATGATGAATATTGAAAAGGCTGGAAGTGGGGTATGGTAGATATTTGAGGGCATGAAGAGTGTGTGAATAGGCACATGAAAGGAGAATAAAGGGATCTACAGTGGGTGTTGAGGGTGTTGGGAAGATGGGTTTTGGGATGTTTTGACAGAGGACAGATAGATAGATAGATAGATAGATATAGATAGATAGATGGATGGATGGATGGATGGATGGATGGATGGATGGATGGATGGATGGATGGATGGATGGATGGATGGATGGGTGGTTGGATGGAAGGATGGATAGATAGATAGATAATAGATAGATGAATGTATGTATATATACTTACATAAATATATGGATGTATATGTGTTTATTTGTTTTTCTTATGTTTCTTGGCTATTTTTCCCAATGCTTGCTTTTATATTTTAAGTATAGAGCTAGACAAATTTTTCAATTGACAGTTTGTTTACATGATTTTGCCAACTTCTTCTTCTCATTCTTCTTTGTCTCTCTCTCTCTCTCTCTCTCTCTCTCTCTCTTTCTTTCTGTTTCTCTCCTTCACTCCATCTCCCCTCTTTGTCTTTTCTGTGTTATTTTTTCATCTATCCTACAAATCCTTTTGCTCATTTCTCACAATCTGCCATGGCACATATATTCTTTCCCTCTTTGCGTTCACATGCACAGAATCATTTTCTTTATTTGTTGCTGTTTCTTCTTTTCGTCTTTATGCTTAAGAGCTTATGTCAGAATGTAATGGTGTGTTTGCCTGTCATGTTTTACTTCAGTAAAAAGACCCTAACTGTCTGTTCAATAACCCTATTACTTGTTCTGTTAATTTCTACCAAAGATGTATGTATGTATGTATGCATGCAGTTGTTGTTGTTGTTAAGCAACAAGACGAGTAAGGGTGATTAGGTGATGGTTTAGGGCTTAGGGGCAAGAGACCCCAGACCTTGAAAAAAAAAACTTTGGTCGTCTTGTTGTAGTCGAGGGCTCTTCATTGACGCCTGACACCACTGGGAGGTGGCCCTTGAATTCACTGGAAACGGAGATCTCCAGGTCCAAATTCTTGGACGGCTGTATGCATGCATGCTTGTGTGTATGAATGTTTCTTTGTTCTCATTCTCTTTTTAATTTGGAATTCATTTTGACTGGCCTCTAGCTTTATAGCAAAAATGTGAAAGTAAACATCTTGTTTTGCTCACAATACTTTAAATCTTAAAGGATTTGTATATTCTTATAGTCCCAGATACTGTGATCTTTTGTAGAGTATGAATTAAAGATTTGCATTCTGTCCCCAAGAACCCAAGTTCAGCCATTCTTTATTCCAGATGGGTTGGTATGTATCCTTTTGCTCCAATGATAATAAGTATGTAGTTGAAAGTATATCTCGAGTACTGGATTAGCAATCTTATTATCAATGGTCCACAGATATCCTCTTTCTCTTCTAATTTTCTAATCACATTGGTGTCCAGTTGGCAGCTAATTTGCAAATCAGACCATATCTTTTTATTGTGGTCCCACACAAAAATATCTGGATGGTTGTGTTTAAACATGGAAGCTGTTTTAATTTTTTAAGTCCCACCAATATTCTTTTGGCACATTGGTTGCATTAGAGTCAACTTTGTCTGCAAGTGTTTTTCCTTTTGCTATCCTGCATATATGTATGTATATGTATGTATAAAAGTAATATAAACTGCAAGTTGCAATGTTTCACCAAAATGGAGAATTATAATTGTCCCTAAACGTGACTGGGGTATCAAGAAATAACTACATTGCTAGTAATATGAGTAAAATGCTCTAATGCTGTAGTTGATGCACACGAATGAGAACATATACACTATATATTCAGGGAACTAACTGAATCATCTGAAAAATGCTGATTGAGAATTCTTAATACTGGCATCAGTTTCAACAATTTCCATTGCCTCATCAGTTAAGCCCACTCAATGTTGGCTTTCCTTGGCTTGCTTCTCTATTAGTATATACTTTTACGATATCCATATTAGAAGATGATTCAGTGATGCACTAACATATATACATAAAATTAATATAAACAGCTGGTTGCAATGTTTCACCAAAAATTAGAATTATAATTGTCATGAATGTGACTAGGGTGTTAAAAAACACAAACATTGCTAGAAATACAAGCTAAACTGCTTTGATGCTGTAGTTAATGCACATGAATGGAAACAGGTACTGAATCATCTGAGAAATGCATTAGTGATGGCTATGATGACTTAAACTCTAACCTTAATAATGATGAAACCAATCCTGATAACATTCAAAACGATTCTAATATAAATGATAACTATGTAACTTATAGCAATCGAAGTGCAAATACTAATAACAACCCCATTACTCTTCAGTAACCCTGGATAATATAATTCTATTGGGTTTAATGATAATTATCACTCTCTGTGATCCTCAAATAACACTGATAGTACTGATATCCATAAATCTCCTGAATTATGTAATTGTAGCAATAAACTTCTATGCCCTCTCAATTATTTATGTCTCACTAAAAATGTTATTAATAGATGTGATGTAAGAAATAATCTAACCACATTTACCTACATCAGTTCAATAACTTGCAAATTTAATAAATGTAATAAAGCTAAGGTTATATCACCCAAAAAAGAATTTTGTAATTAAAGACAAAAATAGCTTCCAAATAACATGGAGCATTATAAAATGTGCATTACCCCATTCAAACAATAGATATAAGTATGGGCTTTGCTGCACTGAATTATGGGAAATACTTAAATGTTCAAGTAACACCCTTAAAGAATCTAGTGAACTCAGGGTGAAATGCTCACACAACATTAAGAACAGATTTTCATTCTTTAAACCTGTTATCTAACATGCTACAAACAATTACTAATTATCTTTAACTTTTTAGCGTCTATTTAACCATGTTTTGTAACGTAGTTAGATATACTCATCTCACTGAAATATGATTTAAGCAATATGTCAAATTGTGTCATTAGACTTCTTGTAATGTATACTCATTATATCTGTTGGCAAACTTTGTAACTAATTAATTACTTGATAGTTCAGTGTATAACTTCTTAACCCCTCTATCCTTTGTCAAGGATTTCTTTGTATATCATTATTTTATATATTTACATATTTTTGTATGAGTATGTAAATATGTGAGTGTGAGCATATGATTGTGAATATATATGTGGTGCATGCAAGTGAATATATTTGTATGTGTATGTATACGCATACTTGTATATGTATGCATATGTGTGTGTGTACACATGTATGTATATATATATATATATATATGTATACATTCATATATATATACATGGAGTGGTTGGCATTAGGAAGGGCATCCAGCTGTAGAAGCTCTGCCAGATCAGACTGGAGCCTGGTGCAGCCCCTGGCCTCCCAGACCCCGGTCGAACCGTCCAACCCGTGCTAGCGCGGAAAACGGACGTTAAACGATGATGATGATGATGATGATGATGATGATATGTGTGTGTAAACCTCTGTGCGTATGTGTATATATTTATATGTACATATATATGTGTGTGTGAGAGAGTGTATGGTGTGTATTTGTGTGTATATCCATAGGTATAGATATATATCTATATATGGGTGTGTTTGTACACATGTAATTTGAATATATTTATATGTGTATATGTGCATGTATGTATACGTCTAGGAGTATGACTGAATACAATTTTGCTTCAGCTGAATGGAATAAGACTAAAGGTTGCTGACAGTTTTATGGCTTTCTGCTGCCTGAAGGTTGTCCCCTTTTACCTCACTTAACTGACAAAATATCTGGTTGGTTCTGATTATCTTAATGCCAACTGAAGGTTACAGCATTCTGCAGTTCTTGTACATTCTCAATGCCAATATTAGCTATGAAGTATTTTAGATATGTGATTTTAAATAGTAGAATCATTTGATCTCTGCTCCATGCATTCCTGTTCAATACACATATTCTAATTTTTCCAATAAATTTGAATGCTATTCTTTAAAATACCACTTATTCAATGACATTGGATTCACTTTATTCAATGTATGATATCTTACTTGTTTGACATTTTACTTGTTTAAAGTTTTACCTGAAGTCAGTGGATTATATATACATACAATATATATTAATATATATATATATATATATATATATATATATATATATATATATATATCATCATCATCATCATCATTTAATGTCCGCTTCCCATGCTAGCATGGGTTGGACGATTTGAATGAGGACTGGCGGACCAGATGGCTGCACCAGGCTCCAATCTGGTCTGGCAGAGTTTCTCCAGCTGGATGCCCTTCCTAACACCAACCACTCCGAGAGTGTAGTGGGTGCTTTTACATGCCACTGGAACGAGACCCATATATATATATATATATATATATATATATAATATATATATATATATATATATATGTATATATGTATATATATAATATATATATATATATATATATATATATATATATATATATATATATATATATATATATATATATATATATATATATATATATATATATATATTTAC
>NC_043000.1:46886414-46921414 GCF_006345805.1 Octopus sinensis
GTTTTTGTGTTGGTGCTTGAGGTCCAGCAACTATTGGTCTTAGTTTGAGGTCAGCAGGCCTTAGTATTTTTATGTATTGGTTCTTCTGCTTATTTATGGCACTTTGAATTTTGGAGCTCTGTGGATTTTGGGTAATCTGTAGAAATTGCTCCCTTTGATTACAGAGTTGAATTTATATTCTTTCTCCTTGTCTGTGAAGGAATCTTGGAATTCATTGATTAGTCATCTGATTTTATTCATTATTGTTTTTTCTAGGCGTCTTGGTTCTTCCTTGTATTAGGTTTGATCTGTTAAAATTTCCAATATTTTATTTTCATAGTAGTCCTTGTCCATGATTACTATCACTCTTCCTTTATCGGCTTCTTTTAGGATGACTGAGTTGTCATTCTTCCATGTTAGTAAGGCTTCCTCTTCTTCTTCACAAAGGTTTTGTTTGCATCTGTGGGTATTTAGGGGAAATTTTGAAATTGTGTCTAGATATGCCTCTAAATATTTATCATTTCCTTTGTAGAGGGGGAAATGGGATTCATTTCTGACTAGTGATTCATCATTTATATTCTTATTGCTTAAGAATTCTATGTTGAAGGCAGATGTTAAAATGTTCAATATCAGATTTCAGTTCAATGAGATTAGGGGTGGGTGTTGGGGTAAACTTGAAACCTTTTAATAGGAGGTTCATCTCATCCTTGTTGAGGTCTCTGTTTGACAAATCTATGATCTTTGGGTCTATATTTTTTGTGTGTTCATTAAAATTTTGTGTTGTGTCGGGTCTGACATGTGATTGTGGTATTTTCTCCCTAAAAAAAGGAATCGCAAGAGTATATATATATATATATATATATATATATATATATATACTCTCTTTTACTCTCTTTTAATTGTTTCAGTTATTTGACTGTGGCCATGCTGGAGCACTGCCTTTTAGTCGAGAAAATCAACCCCAGGACTAAGTTACGGGGATGTAAACACACCAGCAACAGTTGTCAAGCGATGTTGGGGGGACAAACACAGACACACAAACATATACACACACATGCATATATATATATATATATACATATATACGATGGGCTTCTTTCAGTTTGTGTCTACCAAATCCACTCACAAGGCTTTGGTCAGCCCGAGGCTATAGCAGAAGACACTTGCCCAAGATGCCACGCAGTGGGACTGAACCCAGAACCATATGGCTGGTAACCCGCTCCTTCGCCTATAATATATATATACATATATATATATATATATATATATATATATTATATATATATATATATATACATACATACACTCACACACACATATATATAGATAGGTAGAAAGTGAGAGAGAGAAAGAGAGAAACAGGCAACAAAATGTTTTAACAAGCTTTATCATGTCAGGAGTTACACTGCTTAGCTATACTTAAGACCTGAAGCTATTTATGCTAGCCTTTAACTAAAACAAAATGGTGATTGGCACAGAATTCAGGTTTTGTTTGATCAGATAACTACTAATAAAATGTAAGTTTTATTTTCCTTGCTTTTTGTTGTGTTTTTGCCTTTAACAATAGGATGCAATGTGCTCCCTTTACAGGTTATTATGTGCACCAAAGCTAAGTTATATCATGATGTATTATGTCATTTGCATATATGTGGCTTCTAATCAAATTGCATCAAGGCCCCAAAATTTTGGGTAGTGGGGGCCAGTTGATTAGATTGGCCCCAGTATGCAACTGGTTCCTAATTTATCGACCCCGAAAGGATGAACGGTGAAGTCAGCTTTGGCAGAATTTGAACTCAGAACATAAAGACAGATGAAATACCACTAGGCATTTTGCTCAGCATGCTAACGTTTCTGCCAGCTCACTGCCTTAAATTGCATCATTGTTACCATTCTTCTTGGCTTTATTTGTTAATGTGGTTATTTTTTAAATTCTTTTTTCTTTTCTATAATTCTATCATACTACAATGTACTTAAATAGCAAGTGACTTGATCTGAGATCTGCTGGAAGGAGAACAATTGTAGTGAGGAAGGTGTTTATAAGCCATTTAAGAAACACACAAAAACTGTTAGATTCTCTTCAGCATTTAAATTTAATCTGTCAAAATATTTTCGTAGCTTTGAGACCCACGGCCTGTTCACTGACGAAATTCTGCAGCACGGAATTTTGTCAGTGAACAGGTCTCAAAGTGACAAAATTATTTTGGCAGATTAAATTTAAATGTTGAAGTGAATCTAATGGTTTTCGTGTGTTTCTTAAATGGCTTATAAACACCTTCCACACTACAATTGTTATCATACTGTGTTACCATTGAATCACATGTTGCTATTACAGCATTTATCATCATCATCATCATCATCATTATTATTATAAAGGTGGTGTGCTGCAAAATCATTAGTATGCTGGGCAAAATGCCTAGTGGTATTTCGCCTGTTGCTACGTTCTGAGTTTAAATTCTGCCGAGGTCAACTTTGCCTTTCATCCTGTCTGGGTTGATAAATTAAGTACCAGTGAAACACTGGGGTTGATGTAATCAACTAGTCCCATCCCCACCAAATTTCAGGCTTTGTGCTTTTAGTAGAAACGATTATTATTGTTATTATTATTATGAAGGCAGAAAGCTCCCAAAAACATTAACATGGTGGGCATAATACTTAACAGCATTTTACTGAGGTTAACTTTGCCTTTCATCCTTTCGGCATCAATGAAATAAGTACCAGTTATGCACTGGAGTCAGCATAATCAATTAGCCCCGCTCCTACCAAAATTTCAGGCCTTGTGCCCATAATAGAAAGGATTATTGTTGTTGTTGCTGTTGTTAGTAGTAGTAGTAGTAGTAGTAGCAGCAGCTGCAGCAGTAGCAGCAGCAGTAGCAGCAGCAGTAGCAGCAGCAGTAGTAGTACTAACAACTGCAGCAGTAGTAGCGTTTTTGTTGTTATTTTGGTTTACTTAATTATTTGCTTCATTTTAGCTGAAAGAAACCTTAGAGCTTCTTTTAAATGACAAACTGCAAAAAAGGAAAGAAAAATATCAAGCAAAAAGGAGAAAACTGACTGGATAATGTAAACTTATTCACCAGACAACTATGATAATTTCAAGCTCAAAAAAGCAATTGTTAAACATCAAATATTGTCGTCTGAATGTGAGAAATCAGCTTTTTTATAATTCCTTAGTCATTACGTTTCTAAATTACAAATGATTGTTGAATGGCAGAAAGGATAATTTATTTGCTGTGAGTCTTTAATGCAGTCACTTTCCCTGATAAAAACAGCAGCTAAGTATTACTTAAATCATACTCTTCTGCCTTAATAAAGAGCAAGTACATGCAAGATAATATAGTTCTTATTAGATGATATCTTCAAAAAGAGAATTAAAGAAAGTATGGGCTTGGTTGGGAAGCTTTTGATTATGCTTGCTTTATCAGAAATGAGTTGTGGTTTAAATAACTACAACCAGCAGTATTACAAATCAATATGGAAACCTTTTTGCTGCTCTTTGACATACTGGAAATAGCAACTAAATATTTCTCAAATTATGGTCTATTATCTTTAAGAAAATTATACCTCCTATAATGCAGTCATAGATATACTATATCTGAGAAACAAAAAGAAAAAGAAAAACTGGGTTGGGTTTGTGTATGGTTAGACTGCATTTAATCATGATTGCTCACTCAGAGCTGACCTGAGGTCAGACAATAATTTCATCAACAACATGAACAATGTTGACAACTAACATTATTTTGTATTCTCTCTTTATGTTCTGAGTTTAAAACAAGTTAGTGTAGACTTCAATTTGTCCTTCTAGCCATTGATTAAATAAATACCAGAGAAATACAAGGAGTAATTCAATCGACAATGTAAATTTGTTGCTTATGCCAATCTATAAAATTGTCATCCTAAAATGTTTGTTAATTGAATTACGAGACAAAATTTATGCTTAATTAGATAGAGATTCTTGACTAAAAGCAGAAAATTATGTTTCAGAGGAACACCTAAGAACTATTTACTCTTTACATACCCAGATATCAAGATTTTCAGTTGGTTGAGTAACTAAGATAAGGCCTACGCTTCATCTCCTATTACAGATATTGAGTTATGTTCATGACCAAGACACTATGCTGTTACTGGTTCATTTCAGTCTAATTAGTTCTAAATAAGGTATAACAATGCCTCTAAAATTTGAAACCAGCTTTTAAAAGCCAGAACTTAATTCATGGCATTAAGTAGATTGATAATAGACATACCAACCCTAAGATAGGATGACATGCAATCATCATCATCATCATCGTCGTTGTTGTTGTTGTCATTTAATGTCCATTGTCCATGCTAGCATAGGTTGGACGGTTTGTCCAGGGCTGGTAAGCTGGAAGGCTGCACCAGACTTCAGTTTGATTTGGCATGGTTTTCTATGGCTGGATGCCCTTCCTAATGCCAATCACTCTGGGTACCCTTTGCATGATACTGATATCTGTCATGACAGCGATTTTCCTTGGCTTGATATGCTTTCTTCTTATGCACAGCATAATGCCGAATGTCTTGATCATTGCTTCTGTGAGGCCCAATACTTCAAAAGGACTCCGCCACTTTGTCTCTGTGAAGTCCAGTGCTTGAAAGGAACTTGACCACTTTGCCTCTGTGAGGTCCAATGCTTGAAAGGAACTCAGCCACTTTGCTTCCATGAGATCCAACACTTGAAAGGAACTTATAATATTCCCAAAGAACCTGGCATTCATTTCTAAATCCTAGGAATAGAGACAACCTAGAGCTCGGCTTTTAAACAGTGTGCTGCCAAGGGTATCTAGGTATGACATATATTTTAAAATTTATGGGCTTTATAAAATCAAATCCTTACTAATGCTTGAAGTTTTAAAAGTCAAGTTATTATTTATTTTGTTATACACAAATATTATAATAAAAGGTAAATAATGGTCTTCAACATTATTTTCTACCCTTTTAACATTAAACCATTATCATTTATCTCTTACTTGTTTTAGTTGATCGACTGTGACCATGCTGGGGCACCACCTTGAAGTTTTAGTTGAATGAATCGACCCAGTACTTATATTTTTTAAGCCAGGCACTTATTCTATGGGTCTCTTTTGCCAAACCACCAAGTTATGGGAATCAAACACACCAACACCAGTTCTCAAGCAGTGGTGGGGACAAACACAGATACAAAGACACACACACATAGATGTTTATGCATACATACATATATATAAATATATATATGTATGTATTTACATACTTATATATATGTATTTATATATATATAATATATATATATATATATAATATATATATATATATATACATATATATATGTGGCTGTGTGGTAAGTAGCTTGCTAAACAACCACATGGTTCCGGGTTCAGTCCCACTGCGTGGCATCTTGGGCAAGTGTCTTCTGCTATAGCCCCAGGCCGACCAATGCCTTGTGAGTGGATTTGGTAGACGGAAACTGAAAGAAGCCTGTCATATATATGTACATATATATATGTATGTGTGTGTGTTTGTGTGTCTGTGTTTGTCTCCCTAGCATTGCTTGACAACCGATGCTGGTGTGTTTACGTCCCTGTCACTTAGCGGTTCGGCAAAAGAGACTGATAGAATAAGTACTGGGCTTACAAAGAATAAGTCCCGGGGTCGATTTGCTCGACTAAAGGCAGTGCTCCAGCATGGTCACAGTTAAATGACTGAAACAAGTAAAAGAGTAAAAAGAAAAAGAGTATATATACATATATATATATATACATATATATATATATATATATACATACACACACACACACGTATATATACATAGTTAATAAAAAAGTGAAGAAAAAAAGCAAGAAAAAACAACACAAGAACATAGTACATGTAAAGTATTAATAAGACGCTCAGAGAAGGAAGGAAAGCATGGTTGTTTTACATTTTGAGCAAAGCTCTTCTTTGGAAACAGGAGACATAGGAAAGACCAAAAGAAAAGAAAGACAGAGGAGGAAAATCACAAACAGTCCACGTGGAGTTACATATATATGTATATAATAGGGTTCTTTCAGTTTCTGTCTACCAAATCCACTCACAAGGCTTTGGTCAGCCCGAGGCTATAGTAGAAGGCACTTGTCAAATGTGCCACACTGTGGGACTGAACCTGGAACCAACCATGTGGTTGTGAAGCAAGCTTCTTACCACACAGTCACACCTGTGCCATTGTCTATTTTATTTTACTTTGTATGTAAAATGTGCCATTAATTGTTTTTATTTTATCTCTTGTGTGGTACGATTCCTAAAGTCAGAAGTAGAAAATGGAAATACTTTTTCAGCAAATAGGGTAAAAGAAAGGAAAGAGGAGAAAGATGAAAATGTAATGTTGGAAAAGAATATGTGTACTAAGACCTAACACACTATTAGTTACATTGACTGCTTGTATTCAGTATAGATATAGGTATTTATACATAAGATAAGAGGGAACTAGAAGCAATTAGAAAGTATACATTAGATAGAGAAATTATATAAAGTGCTC
The DNA here is from genome assembly GCF_006345805.1 of Octopus sinensis. Taxonomy (NCBI): domain Eukaryota; kingdom Metazoa; phylum Mollusca; class Cephalopoda; order Octopoda; family Octopodidae; genus Octopus; species Octopus sinensis. The sequence continues at coordinate 46,892,899 of NC_043000.1, forward strand.
TAAAGATGTATTTTACTTAAGTGGTTAATGAAAACAAATTGTGGATAAACAGTATATGAGAACAAGGAAAATAATCAAAGTTGGCACAATAATTTCGAATAGGACTAATAATTAAAACTCTTCTAAGTAAACAAACCATATGTATAACCTAAAACATTAACGATGAAAAGCTATATAAAAACCCTAAAAAATATTGTCTGAGACTTAAATGCGATGATTATAAGGAGTCAATTAAAAGTATGACTATCACGAACATATTCAGAATAATGATCCTTTCTACAATAGGCACAAAGCCTGAAATTTTGTGGGAAGGGACTAGTCAATTACATCAACTCCAGTGTTTCATTGGTACTTAAACTTTTTGGCCCCAAAATGATGAAAGGTAAAGTCGACCTCAGTAGAATTTGAACTCAGAACATAAAGACAAACTGCTGTGAAGCTTTTCATCCAGCATGCTAATGATTCTGCCAGCTCGCTGCCTTCATACTCAGAATAATTTTAAAATCTGTTACAATATGTGGTTGGGAGAAATAGTGATGAGCATCAATGGTTTGGTGCAAGTGTAGAGACTGAAAACCAAATTTGGAAGAATGTCTGCAAAATTGAAACAATTTAGATTGTCCAGAAGCAGGATAAAGGATTCTCTCCCAAACATAATGCACACTTCATGAAATGGTGGTAAGACTCATATTTGTATGGATTTGTTGTCTCTAAGGTCAACCAATCAATTTTGAAAGGGGTTGTACCAACATCTTTCAGTTGCCATATATGTTTGGATAAACTCACTGAGGATCTAGTCTCTGGTTATTTAAAACATTCTCTGTACCAGTAGGATCCCATCGTGCTTCTGTGGTTCTGATATGTTTAATATATAGCACTATTAACCACCTAAACTTTAGCTCTATAGATTACTTTTTTTATTGAGAAATTGCTATTAAGTGGGTAGCTGCTAGATACTTTACATTGTATTTAGGGGTATTTTCCAGTTCCATTGCTTCCAACTCATCTCACATTGTATTAGTAAGCAATGATATATTTGTGAACCTTTTCAGCTACAATAAAACACTATATTTGCCTCTACTTTGATATTCAAGTACAATTTTTTTACCTTGTTTTTCCCTCATGTTCTCACATGTGCATGCATCTGTTTATATTTTGTGTATCCATATCTATATCTACATCTACCTCTGTCTACCTGTCTGTCTATGTATGTATGTATGTATGTATGTATGTATGCATGTATGTACGTATATATGTATGTATCTATCCATTTCTCTCTCTCTCTCTCTCTCTCTCTCTCTCTCTCTGTATATAAATATATATGTATATATATATACACACACACATATATATACATATACATATAAATATGAATGTATATATATTTATTTATATGTGCAGGTGTGTATCTATTTGTGTGTGTATATGAATATATGTCTAAAACATTTGTATATGTGTCTGTATAGGTACAAAGGTAAGAAGGTGGTTAGGTAGATAGGTAGATAGATTGCTAGATCAATAGATACATAGATAACCAGAAAGATAGATGTATGCGTATGTAAATTAAATTTTCTTAAATTACATTATTAGTGCATACTTGTGCTTATAGGTGTGTAAGCACCTGTGTATGAGTTAATGAGTGGAAATATGTGTATGAATGAGTTTGATTTATAAATGATATTGGAAATATCAAGCATTAACCTATTGCAGTCCATTAACTAAAATGCTTGAGGTAATTTAGGATTAATTAGCTCAGGAACAACAACATTAATTATTATTATCATTATTATTATTACTATTATTATTATTATTATTATTATTATTATTATTATTATTATTATTATTATTCATCATTATTTTTGTTATTATTATTATTCTTATTTTCAATATTAGTATCATCATTATTATTATTAGTATTATTATTATGGACTTCTCGAATTGCACATTTTAACTCTTAAATGATTTGTTTATGTGTGTATGCATCTGTGATTAGTATAAATTCTAACAAGTTTGTGTGTGTGTGTGTGTGTGTGTTTGTTTATTTGTTTATCTGTGTATGTGTGTACATAGATGTACATGTGATTGTGTGTGTGCATGCATGTGTGTGTTTGCATGTGAGTGTGTATGTGCTGCGTGCATGTGGGTGTGTGTATTTTTCAGCATTTTTGAGAAAGAACATTTGAAGAGAAAATATTGAATAAAATCAGCCCATTATTTTATAGCAGTTTTGCCAATATTTATATCAGCATATTAACCTTGCTTCATCTGAAGCAAATGGATTTGCTTTCATTAATGCGAGATATTGGAAGAAAATTTAGTTATACATTTCAACAGCTGGATGGATTTAATACATTTATATTGGATATCTGGAAACTATTTCCTTATTATAACTTATTACACAAACCAAACATGTGATATATATTTTATCATTTCTATATATTTTTTCTTAAGTTATTTCTTTTGCTGAGATATTAGAAAATGAATTGCACTTACCTATAAATAGTTAATTATACATAAGGATCTCTGACACAAGGTCATAGATATTTCTAAGTAGGTTTGTTTAAATTTTTTGTGCTTGACAGAGATATATGTAGATATATATTTATAGATAGCAAAAAATATATATGCATTACCAATAATGAATATTTCTTAACTATGCACAAGGTCACAAGTTTTGTACAAGAAAGAAGTTGATTTGATTAACTTATATTTTATTGATCTCGGAAGGAAAGAAGGTAGAGCTGACCTGGGAATGATTAGGTGGCAACACAGAATGCAAAATAATAAAGCTGGGTAGAGGGTCGGATTAAGATCCATCGAGGCCCTAAGCACTTAAAAGATTTTGGTACCCCTATAAAAGATCATGTAATTCAAAATATAAACAATAACAAATTTTTATTTTTCAGAATGAAACAAAACAGTAAAAAGGAAAATGTTGTTTACTTTTGTATATTTCCACTTATATTCGAAAAGTTTCCTCCTACTTTTTTGAATTAGAACGTCAAAATCCTCAAAATTAATCTTAGGTAACACATCTGCATCTATACTTAGTAGAGATAAAGGCATTCTGAATATTATTTCAGCAGGTTTAAAGTGATTTCTTTTGTGTTGTAAACCATTTAACATTTCTGTGGTGCCCCCTACTTCCCTATAAGTCCTAATCATGTGCTTATTTTGTTTAGTGGTTAATCCAGCACTGGCTAGATATCAGAAGATAATTTGTGTATGGGTTTAACTGATTTTGACAATTCTGTTCCAGTTATGGTGGAGATATAGTATGTTTGATCTTATTGCATGGCACCTTGGACAAGTTACTTTGTAAGTGGAAATTAGTAACTTGAGACTATGCAGAAATTTATTATTATACTACTAGCCTTATTATTATCATCCTTATTTTAGTTTGAGAAGGTGGCGAGCTGGCAGAAACTTTAGCATGCCGGGCGAAATGCTTAGTGGTATTTCGTCTGTCTTTACAAAATTCATCTATCTATATGTTCTGAGTTCAAATTCTGCCAAGGTCGACTTTGCACTTTGTCCTTTCTGGGTTGATAAATTAAGTACCAGTTGTGTACTGGGGTCGATCTAATTGACTGGCCCCTCCCCAACAATTTCAGGCCTTGTGACTAGAGTAGAAAAGATTATTTTAATTTAGATCATGTTCGGTCTTATTCCTGGCAGGGATTATGTGAGTAGCAAGTTACTACCTGTGACCTTAGCTATCCACAAGTTTACAGTTGTTTTTCAAGTGCTTCGAACCTTCCTGATAGTCCTTGCTGTCCATAAGAGGTAAACTTTTTGTAGGATCTCTACCGGGCATTCTATTTGGAGCTCAACTAGGTATTCTTCTTCTTCTTCTTCTTCTTCTTCTTCTTCTTCTTCTTCTTCTTCTTCTTCTTCTTCTTCTTCTTCTTTATCATCTTTCCATTGCTATTAACTTCCCAAACTGTATAACTTAAAACTTGAATAAATCATGTATTTGAATTTCTAATTGTTATAAGGTCTATAAAAAGAGATTAATGTGTGTGTGTGTGTGTAATCACGACCAGCTCATGAATGGAAACTCACAATTGTTCCAAATATTATGTCTTGTTGTGGCTGAGGATCACATCTTTAATATCTCTAGGACTGCATTCCAACAATTAGCTATTCTCTTCAGTTTCCCACAATTATAAACCCTCTCCAAAGCTTAGGTGAGGCCTCTGATACAATATCGTTCACACATCTGGAACAGAGTTGTAGCAAAATATTTAGACATCTCAGAATGTATCCAAAAAGACTGCCTCCATACTGATTAGCATAATTTTACTCTCAGACATGCTTCTACATTTGATTCACACCATGTTGTCTTCTGACTCTGTCTTATCTATAGATATTTTAATAGCTTCTGTTCTTTGTAACTAGAAAGGTTCATGTCACCTCAACCCAGGCATTTCCAGGCTATTTGCCTCAACTCCTCTTATCAGCTTGTTGTTTCCAGTCCTGTCCCACATCTTGCTATATCCTATTTCTTTACTATCCACAAGGGGCTAAACACAGAGGCGACAAACATAGGTATTAAGTCGATTACATTGACCCCCAGTGTGTAACTGATACTTACCTTTCTTTCTGGAATATTACCACCACCTACCCAGGTACCCTCTTGAATCATGTTGACTCATAATGGCTAGTTTCTCAGTTTCCATGGCATATAATTTCCCAGGAGTGGCTGTGTGGTAAGTAGCTTACCAACCACATGGTTCCGAGTTCAGTCCCACTGCATGGCACTTTGGGCAAGTGTCTTCTACTATAGCTTCAGGCCGACCAAAGCCTTGTGAGTGGATTTGGTAGACAGAAACTGAAAGAAATCCATCGTATATATGTATATGTATATATAAATGTGTGTGTTTGTGTGTCTGTGTTTGTCCCCCTAACATTGCTTGACAACCGATGGTGGTATGTTTACATACCCATAACTTAGTGGTTTGGCAAAAGAGACCGATAGAATAAGTACCAGGCTTACAAAGAATATGTCCTGGGGTCGATCTGCTCGAGTAAAGGCGGTGCTCCAGCATGGCCACTGTCAAATGACTGAAACAAGTAAAAGAGTAAAAGAGTAAGAGAGAGTACCTGGATGGAATGGGATGGTGGTCCATCATAAGATTACTCATTTTTGCCAGCTAAGTAGACTGGAGCAATGTGAAATGAAGTATCTTGCTCAAGAACACAATGCATTGCCTAGATTCAGGAATCAAAACCACAATCTTACGATCATGAGTCGACTACCCTAACCACTAAGCCACAAACCTCCTATTTGCATTACTGCAAAAAGAACATAAATAACATTGATCTCATTGGTCTGGAAGGGTTTACAAAGACCATGGACACTACCCTTTCTTCCAGATCTGGAATGTTCCTTGACGTATATTGGTGCAGGAGACAATTGTCAGTGAGAAAATCAAAGGTGCAGTGTTTTACAAATGAAGTCTCTTGTGATATTGGTTGTGTATTGAGTCAGCACACCTTAGTCATCTTCACCATCAGAAATGCCATCATTACATGGCTCATCTGTTACAAAACCTGTGACCAACAACTCAGATTTTCAATAACTTCAATCATCCTCATCTTCATCTTCATTATCATCATCACCATCATCATCATCAACATCTGCTCACCATACTGGCATGGGTTGGATGATTTGACGTGAAACTGGCTGGCAGAGAGCTGTCTGGACTACAACTATCTGTTGTGGCATGGTTTCTATAGCTGGATGCCCTTTCCTAACATCAACTACTTAACAGAATGTGTTGGGTGCATTTTACGTGTCATTATCATGAGTGCATTAAAGCAGCACTGACACAGATGCTTTTTAAGTGGCATTAGCACCTGAAAAGACAAACCTTATGTGTGGAAGACAGAAATTTTACACTTCAATATAAAATAAATACAAAATATATTACAGTAACTTATGAAAATCCTTTACTCTTTTACTTGTTTCAGTCATTTGACTGTGGCCATGCTGGAGCACCACCTTTTGTTGGGCAAATCGACCCCAGGACTTATTCTTTGTAAGCCTAGTACTTATTCTATCAGTCTCTTATGCTGAACCGCTAAGTTATAGGGATGTATATACACCAGCATCGGTTGTCAAGCAATGTTGGGGGGAGAAACACAGACACAAAAACATATACACACACATACATATATATATACAACGGGCTTCTTTCAGTCTCCGTCTACCAAATCCATTCACAAGGCTTTGGTTGGCCTGAGGTTATAGTAGAAGACACTTGCCCAAGGTGCCATGCAGTGGGAATGAACCTAGAACCATGTGGTTGGTAAGCAAGCTACTTACCACACGGCCACTCCTGCGCCTGTATATATATTTTCTACTAATCAGAAGAAATTATAGATTGAATTAAGGGTCAAGATTTTCATGTTTTGGCATTTATCAAATTTATAACAACTTGAGCTGGAGCACACACGTAAACAACAACAATGTTAGCATGACTCACAGGACATCTTCCTGGATACTTGTATCACTGGTGGCATCCAGTACACCTTTCCCTTTCTACTCTTTATTACCAGTCACACACACACACATACTCACACAGAGGCATACACACACACAGAGGTACACACATACACACAAACACACACTCTCACTCTCTCTCTCTCTTTTTTCCACAAAGAATCATCACTCCTCTTCTACATTAAGCTACCAATTCCCTTTCTCTCCTTCACATATCACTCATTGTTGACATCTAACCAATTCTTTTGCCTTTAACCACTCCTAAAACTATCCAGTACTCTCTCCCCACCTCTCTCCCTTTCCTCTCCTTCACCCCACCTCCATTTTCTCCCTCCCTCCACCATCTCTTGCCAGCAGACATGTAGCTTCCATTAGTATTTCACTCTCAGTAACCCTCTACCATTTCTGTCATCCTTCACTTCATTATTGTCTCCCTATCACCATGTTCTCCCACCCCCTACTTCAAGCATTACTTTTTTCAATGTTACCCTAGTTCCTTTGCAACTGCTTTTTTTTTGGTTTTTCCCTATTCACTCTACTGATGCCATCATCCAGAACAAACAATGATGCCATTGAGCAGTGAAGACCATTTTGTCATATGTTGTATGCTTGTTTCATAATAAAATGCACCTAATGTATCCTGCTAGCTGGTTGAGGAATAAAGGGAAAGTATGTAACGCTGAAAGGACCCTTTAGTCTTTTCTGTTTTTATCAACCATTACTGGAATGTACAAGAAGAAGCCTCTGCGTTATTGATTTGTTTGCTAGAAATAGAAGTCACATCTTCCTGAAAGTACACCTTATTACTTACATTCTGTTACGAGTTTCAGGCTCCTCGCTGAAAACATTACCACTGTTGCTTCTATCACGGTTGCTTTCACCAAAACTACCACCACCATCACCATCATCATCATCATCGTCTTTCCCATCATTCTCATCATTAACGACATTGACAACATCATGAAAATTACTAATAAAATTTACTTATGCCCATCAGATAATAACTTATTTTACTTAGCCATAAAACCACACTTTTGTAAGGAAATGTATATAGTCAGTGGAATTCAATCAATCATGCTATATATTTGGTATTTATTTATCAATTTGAGAGAGATGCCAAGCTATGTCTAAACTGAAAACTCTAAAGCTTGTAAGCTCTAAGTTTAAATCCTTGTGGATTTTAGTTCAGAGTTTAGAAGGATAAACTAAATACCACTAAGCATTCAATCTAGTGCTCTATTGTTTCTGCATTTTCATCACTGCAAATTCTGGACAAATGATAAAGGATTTCTGATACAAGCTTGAAGTACTAGATTTAGAAACTGGAAATAGGAATTTTCTGATGCTCATACTGTTATAAATTGCATTAGTGCAATACAACTAAGATGGTTTTGACAAGAAATCAATACCAGATCACTGACACAGTTTGTTTAGAACTTACAACAGCTGTAATTTTGGTGGTAAGTTCTCATGAAACCACCACCTTTACATTAAATGATAATGAAAGATTCACAAAACAGCACCTTCCCAAACAATATCTTCTTTATCAAGTCTTGAAAATTTATTAATCAGAATTCAATGAGTAAAAGATGGTTAGAATATAGCAATCGGATGCTTGCATTTGTAGATTTAGTCTTGAATTAAGTGAAAAGTCCTCAGAGCAATATTTCCAGTGAACTAAAATCTTCACAAAGTCTTACGCTGATTAGTTTAGTCAATGATAGAGAGCTTCTCAGAAGTTCTTCAAATTTCTTTATCAAATTTCAGTATTACCTGCTGATTACATTATTTAGTTTAGACAAGATGACGGAATACAATAATTTCTTAGCTTTGCAACAAAATCTATTTTCTAGTCTTCAAAGATATCCAGTGATGAAAAAGACGTTTATGTGAGCAAATCTAATATAAAATATTTTCAAAGATTTAGATTTGTATCTGAGTATCTTTGAATGATTCTGATTCAGCAAATAAATATTTATCACTCACAATGTCATTTGTGGAACTAAAAATCTCTTTCCTAGAATTTCATAGTATTTTTCACCTCACAGGAAGTAATGAAAGTTTTCCTTTTGGCTTAAATTGACACTTTCTTCTCAATATCAGTTGAGTTCAAATAATTCTAATGTTGAGCATTTAAACAATCTGATTGGTTTTTATTGTTTTTGTTAATTGAAATGATTAGTGTAATTTCAAAACTATAAATGCATCTTTTATATACAATACAACTGTATGCTCCCAAGATACTTGCAGAAAACTAACTCACACACACACACACATTTTAGAGACTAAAATATGCATGCACACTCAGAACTTTGCTTACAAATATATCAACAAAGAATGCACCAAAATAATCACATCCAAACAGTTCATTGTTGCCATTACCTGAGAAACATTCAAATATGATTCTATCCCCTAAAGTATAGCAACACATGCGCACACATGTATTGTAATGCTGATATTAAACTTCTGCAGTAAGATCTCCCCTCCACCATCCTCCCCTCCTCCTCCTCCTCCTCCTCCTCCTCATCATCATCATCATCATCATCATCATCATCATCACCACCATCACCACCATCATCATCATCACTTAATATCCATTTTTCATGCTGGCATGGGTCGGATGGCTTGACAGCAACTGGCATGACCAGAAGACACAGTAGGTTCCATAGTTTATTTTGGTTTGGTTTCTATGGCTGGATGCCCTTCCTAATGCAAACCATTTCACAGAGTGTACTGATTGCTTTTCACATGGCACCATTATCAGTGCATTTTACTTGACACCAACTCCAGTGTTTTTTATGTGGCATTAGCACACATACCTATGCTTGTTATGTAGGACCTTGGTTTTAGGATCTCAATTCTGCTGTAGTAGGCAATTCAAAAAATCAAGAGGACCAGTATTCAGATAGAATTCAATGCTTAAAGTGAGAATGTGAGAAATTCTTAATTTACCATTGGTCACAACTATTTTTATCATTTCATTTAATTATTTAGATGTCATACATGACACAACAAATGTATTTGTATAAACATTTCACCAATGCAATTGTCATTATTGCATATGGTATGATGATATTCTATTGATGAAGTGTTACTACAATTATGTAAGTCATATACTGGACTCTATCAAAACAAATGTATGCAACAGCATTAGTAAAGGTAACTACAAAGGTAACTCAACTACACACACACATACACACACAGATATATAAAACAAAAGGGATCAAAGGTCCTACTGAAGACAGGGTCATATGACTGGTTTCCCAGATTTTGTGGCACATAGATTACCCCACTCGATAGGACCAGATTATCAATTTTTGCCACCTGGTTGGACTGGTGCAAAGTGAAATAAAGTGTTCTACTCAATATCACAATGCATCACCTGCTGTAGGAATTGAAACCACAATCTTATAATCAAGAGTGAAACACACTAACATATGTGCATGTGTGTGCATGTATGTATGCATGTGTGAATGTATGTATGTATGTATGTATGTATGTATACACATATGTTTATAGATATGTGTGTGATTGTTATATCACCAATATTGCAAGAAGTTTCAGATCATTATTTAGATACCATACCCCAAGAATCCATAGGTATCATAAACACTTTAACTCTTTCGTTACTATATTTTGGTCAACATATGCTGCCTTTATTTCAATTAACTTTTGAAACAATGAAGTATTTCATAAAATTACTTTCTCATTATTAAGCCGGAGGTTTGGAGCAAGTCAGCATAAAATTTTGATGGAAAATTGTAATTTAGACCGTTTAGAACCATAAGTTTATGTCATAGACCCTGAGGATGGTCTCAGGTGGTTCGGTATCAGAAGGGTTAATACTCATAACATTCTACTAATTCTTAGATAGCATTGCTTTCAAGTTTCAAGTTTCTCTACTAATTCTTAGCATTGGTTTCAAATTTGCATGCTACAGCAGAAAAACAAAGCATTTGCCTGCAAAGTCTCCACTCCATTTCCCAGCCTGAAATTGTTGAAATATCAAAAGCTGCCCACTGAGAACATCCTGCCTCTCAAATGTTTATATTCTATGCTGTAAAAGTACTTTCAACAGCTAGATACTCCTCCTGACATTAACACTTATCTGTTTTTCAAGTAAGGAATATTTTATTCTTCATCTTTGATGGTACCTGCCAAATGAGGGGATAATTTATTGAGAGGAGAAATGCCAACAGGGACATCACACAAATGCCTATGCAGAAGTAAACAAATACATGCATGTCCAAGCATACATCCGTGCACACAATCATATACACATACATCTAAATATCTGTTGTGAAGGTGCATGGCTCAGTGGTTAGAGTGTCAAGCCTATGACCATGAGGTTATGAGTTTGAGTCACGAATCGAGCTGCGTGTTGCGTTCTTGAGCAAAACACTTTATTTCACGTTGCTCCTGTTCACTCAGCTGTAGAAATGAGTTGTGACATCGGTGGTGCTAAGCTGTATTGGCCTTTGCCTTTCTCTTGGTGGTGTGGAAAGGAGAGGCTGCTATGCATGGCGACTGCTGGTCTTCCATAAACGACCTTGCCTGGACTTGTGCCTTGGAGGGTAACTTTCTAGGTGCAATCCCATGGTCATTCATGACCAAAGGGGGACTCCTTATATGTCTGCACACACATATATTGATATGCACCTACAAATACATATGTGTGTATAAGTGCGTACATATGTATAGTAATGGATAAGTGGACATGTGCACACACACACACACATACACACAAATTCTCACAAGTATGTTTACAAGCCAAACCCACCTAACAATTGATACATCTTTCATTTGGTTGTGTAAGATTTAAGAAGTGCTGTTGATCACTATTAGAGTGTATACATACTTTAAGGGAATATATGTTGTGTTGTCAATATTTATATTCACTTTCCTATGCTGGCAAGAGTCAAATGAGATTGGTTGGGACACATTTTCTATGAGTAGATGCCCTACCTGTCATTACCCTCACCTGTGACTGAGTAAAGAAATAGTTCTCTAAGTCCTTCAAGCAATTGACACCACAAGGCAGCACAAACACACATAAAACACACTGAAACACACATATATTTATATGACAGGCTTCATTTCGTTTCCATTGATCATATTAACTCACAAGGCTTTGCTTGGCCTGAGGCAATTCAAGAAAGCATTTCTCCAAGCTGCTGTGCAATGGAACTGAACCTGAAACCATGTACTTGGGGAACAAAATTCCTAACCATACAGCCATACTTGGACCTGTCACAACTGTGCCTGCACCTGTCATAGACTTGTCTGTGTCCATCAAGAATATATACATACATACATACATACATACATACATACATACATACATACATACATACATATATATATTGGGTTGGCAACTAAGTTCACGCCGTTTTTTTAATATTTGGAATTTATTGCCTTTTTAGATTTTGAAATCTATTTGTTTATGAGAATTCTAGTTTTGAATCATTTTGAATTTTTTTTTTTTTCTTGTTAGTTTTAGTTAAGTTTTGTTTATTTTCAGATCATTAAAATGGAATGTCAAGTTAAGAAAAACGAGCATTTTTGACCTTTCCTTCTTTTTGCTTTTAATCGAGATTCTAAGGCCACAAAAGCTGCTCGCGAAATTGGTGCTGTGTATGGAAAGGGTGCCATAACTGAAAGACCCGCTTGTGATTGGTATGCCAAGTTGAAAAATGGAAATTTTGACCTCAAATGAGCCACAATCTCCACTGGTTTGCTTGCTTGTCACCACTCACCTCATGGACACAAGCAATGATTTTTTACCGAATCATTACTGGCGGCGAAAAATGGTGCCTGTACATCAATATGAAGCAGCATAGGGAATGGCTTAGCCCCGGTAAACAATCGACACCGTGCATGAAACAAGATCTTCATCCACGTAAAACGATGTCGTGCATATGGTGGAACTGGGAAGGGAATATCCATTATCAATTTCTTGAAGGGAATGAAGTGGTCAACGTGGATCTCTATGTTTAACAGATGGGATGACTCAATACGAATATTGAAGAGAAAAGAGCTAATTGGCAGCATGGAGTTCTTCTCCTGCATGACAACGTCCATCCTCAAAATGCCAATATGACCAAGGAAGCCATGGCTGGGAAGTGCTAGCATACCTGCTGTACTTTCCTGATTTGGCACCAATAGATTTCCACCTCTTTCGATCTCTTTCAAATGCTATGTGCAGAATTTCCTTCAATACTGATGCAGAATTGAGAGCTTCGTTGGATAATTTTTTCAAGTTGAAATCAAGTGTATATATGTATATATACCTACATCTATCTATCTATCTATCTATCTATCTATCTATCTATCTATCTATCTATCTATCTATCTATCTATCTATCTATCTATTTATTTATCTATCTTTCTCTCTCTTCGAGGAAGGGCGAATGGCACCGCGAGTGTCGCGTTGCTCTCAAGCAACTCTCAAGCAACTCTGCCGTCCTGGGTCGACCTTGAGTGACTTCAACACAACCAAAGCATTCTATAGGGATTAGTGGAGGGGAGGTACGACGACGAGCTCGGGGCGAACCTGGACGTCGACGAGGAGTACCTGACCCACCTGTTCAGGATGACTTTCGGGCCAGGGCCCATGGACAACTTCCAGAGATCCCTGGCCTGGCAGTGCTACCTAGAAGTGCTACCCGTTCGGGATAAGCTCTACAGACACGGCTCAAGAAACACGGGGCCGACCTGCCCGAGATGCGGTCAGAGCAATGAAACCATTCTGCACGCACTCGTGCAGTGTCCAACAATTTCCGACCTGTGGGCTTATGTCGAACAACTGCTGTCATGTGTGGGACGAGTCAGTTTATCAGCTGAGTCTATCGTCAATATTGCCACGCCTCCTTCCTTCAAACGGGAAGGAAGAGCTATTTTCATCATCCTTGTGGCTATGGCGAAAGAATGTATCTGGTGGACGCGTCTGAAAGGATTGGAGACAAACACTTTCCTCTCTGGTCAATCTCTCATCAACTTCTTCAAGTACCACTTGAAAAGGAAAGTGAGAGTAGAGAGGCAAGTTTTGTCTAGCGAATGTTTTAAAAAAAGATGGATGAATGTAGCAAGGATGGCACATATGAATGACGAAGCCACCTTGAGCATAATCCTATGAACCCAGAAATTGAAAACAGAGGGTTACCCACTTGCAAACAAATGTGGTAACATATAACAATATTGACCAAGGTTACCGTGGTCTTTTTCGCAGGCTTTTCTTCCCACGGGTAAACCTTACTTGCTTTCCCCTTTACACCATATATCATAACACATGATCCCTATTGATCTTTTTTTTTTCCTCTTCCCCTTTTTTTCCCCTTTTTTCTTCTTTTTCATTTCTCTTTTCTTTTGCTCCTTTTCCTTTTCTTTTCTTTTTTCTTTTCTTTTTTTATTTTTTATTTTATTTATTTATTTATTTATTTTTTTCCCTTTTACGATCCCTCTTGATCGAAAACCTACGCCACCCCCTTTTTTTTTATTATGTATTTTGTTTTTTTCATCCCCCAAAAGAAAAGCTCTACCTTGTAACTTGTCCCATCTGTGTGCAGCCCTGTGTGGCCCATAAAGAAACTTATCTTTCTCTCTCTCTCCCTCTCTCTCTCTCACTCTCTGTATATATATATATACATATATATATATATATATATATCTGTCTATATATATATATGCATATACTATTATGTAGTCAAGCAGTATTTCCTTGGTTCTAACATTTAACAGGTTAGAAAGTTTCCATTGGGATACATCTTTCACATGCAAACACATACGCAAGAGATATGCAAATAAATAAAATACTTTTATCTTTAAATGTGTTTCATGGAAATCTAAAAAAATGGAGCAGATAAATACTGATAAAGAAAAAAATATATAAAAACACTGAAACAGTAATCTAACATGTATTTACCAAAATTTGGTAAACTTTTTCAAGAGTGAGAAATAATTTTGAACTTTCTGTAGCTTACATAATCCCTAATGTATAGAAATCCAAAATATCATTCAGATATCCTTATAAGTAGCCATTATTATTAAGTATTCTTTATATCCTGGCGTAGTTCTTTTACAGTTCTTTCTCTTTTATTTAGTATTCATATTTTTGTTTTCTGAGATGTCGTGGGATGGAGGTGTCCACTTTATTTTTCTGTATAGTTGTTTTGAATTCGTGGGCAGGTGAGGTAAAGAAGTTAAGATGGTGAGTGTGGGTGTGTGTACATCTCTGTGTCTATGCAAATGTATGTGCGTGAGAGAGAGAGAGAGAGAGACAGAGACAGAGAAAATAGAGAGAGATAGAGAGGGGGAGAGAGAGAGAGGTTACTGAATTCATTCATTGACATTTGTGGGATAATATTCAACTAACTGTCAATTTGAATTTACAAGGCATGGTTTGAAAACTTATTATCGATTCTCATGAAAATTCAACTTATATACATTGATATATTTCAGTTTATTTTTTGCTAAATTTCTTCTCATGCTGGTATGTTACAAAGTTTTAATATATATATATACATATATATATATACATATATATAAATATACATAATATATACATATATATATATATATATATATATATATATATATATATATATAAATATATATATACATATATATACACACACACACATATATATGTATGTATATTATGTATTTAGATATAAATGCTTTCACCTTCACTCACATACAATCTATAATGTTAAGTATGTATATATACATATATATATATATATTTATACAAGCACGCACACACAAATATATATATATATATATATATATATATATATATGAATATGTATATATCTATATACATATATAACACATATATATTGTAAATGCATGTGCACATACATATGCACACATATATATACATGTACCTTCTCTTGTATGAAATGAAAGTCATATACATAAAAATGTGCATATATTTAATGCATTTAATACAAGTTAGAAGAAATGGTAAAAGGAAAAAAAACCATCGAAGACAACAGAACAAAACAAATGAACCAGCTACTATTGTCAGTCACAACCTCAAGATATAGTATTATAAAATAAAGTGGATGAAAGAAAATTCTTTTGTGAAGAAATTTTCAATTTATTAATTGTTTCCTGCAATGATGCTGAAGACTAAAAATATTCAAGAGACAGCATGGGATGGAGATTTGCAACATTCATACCTACTAATAGTATATAAAAATGAAAATGTTGTGAAATTAAAATGGCTCGGAGTGATAATTGAATTGGTGTTATAGGCATTACACACTCAGTGGCATTTGAACCTGTAGTAACTCAATGTACAAACATGGAAATATAGAATAAAGGTAAAAATAAAGGTAAAATGAAATAGATATTCTAGTGACTTGCGAGGGAGATTTCGTGTCGATAAGAAATGTATGTTCTACTTCACTTCTTTCTGTTATTATTAGTCAAAGATGCAAACATTGGCAGGTAGAGGGTTGGCGGGTGAGTCCCACTGTGTGGCATCTTCAACAAGTATTTTTATCTTTTACTATAGACCAAGCCATTAATACCCTTCTGAATGGATTTTGTATGGAGTAAAAGAAACTGAAAGAAGCCTGTCATATATCGATCTATCTCTCTCTCTCTCTCTCTCTCTCTCTCTCTCTCTCTATATATATATATATATATATATATATATATATATATGTATGTATATATATATATATATATATATGTATATATATATATATTTGTGGGTGTGTGTGTATATGTATATATATATATATATATCTGTATATATATCTGTATATATATATGTATATATATATATATATATATATACACACACACATACATATATATGTGCATGTGTGTATGTGTATATATTTTTTTCACACACACCATTCTCACATACACACACACATGTGCACCTTCATTTTGGATCACCAGCACTTTATTATCTCCCTTTCTTCCAGCCACTTCTCTCAAGCTTTCTTTCTAATCATTCACCATGCTTGACCACTAAATCTACAGCTTTTTTACATTCTCTCTTTGTTTATTTTCCCTTATTATTTTCTGTTGAAGAGCACAGGCTCAAAACATAAACAACTTATATATTTTCCCAAGTGTCAAACTAATACACCTGCTTGTTGCTCATACACGTGTCTTCGTCTTTTCTTTTTCTATTAATTTCAACTATATATATGTAAAGACGTCAACAAGAAACTATGACATTACAACCAGCCAGGCAAAGTCTTCGCTACATTTGTGGCACCTGCCAGAGGAAGTGTTTGTCCAGGATAGGACTACACAGCCACAGTAGGAGATGTATGAGGACATGAAATGTAAAAACTGGACTAGATTATTTTATGTGTAACTCCATTGTCTCCTAAGACAAAAAGGATGCCAACAACAATATATATATATATTGGATGTGGATGTGGGTTTCTTTAAAACTAAACTGGATCTCTTCTTGTCGGGGGTCCAAGATGAACCTACCTCATGACAGGAGACACAGATGCGGGCAGCGGCATTGAACTCCCTTGTTGACCAAGTGCCACGTATCAGAGGTGGATTCACATATTAGTGTAGCTCATTCAGTGGTGGTGCCCCAGCATGGCCGAGGCCTTCGGGCTAAAACATTTTTAAGGATTTAAGGATATATATATATATATATATATATATATATATACATTTCACATTGTGTGTGTTTGTATGTAATGTGCATGAGAGTGATTCCTTGTCTTGACATTGCATGAAAGTTGAGTGCTATTGTCATGTAAATAGCCTCCTTCTTTCCCAATTTTCCATGGTATGCCTCGCCTTGGAACAACCATTATTTTACTTGGAAACAGGTGAGGGTTGATGGTAGGAAGGGCATCCAGCCACAGAAAATCCACCTTAAAAAATTTTCAAGCCAATCCATACAAGCATAGAAAAGTGCTGCTGCTGTGGATGATAATGATGATGAAGATGATGATGAAATAGTTAACTAATTAACCAATAAACTAATTGATTGCTTGGCTATTTGTTCAATCGGCAAATCAATATGATGATGTGTTAGAAATTTTTCCTTGTCATTAATGACTTTATCAGTGACATGCCATGTTATCCCAAGTCTAGCTTATTGTCTCCTAACAGGGGCATTGTGAGGTTGTAGATGATAAGAAAAGGACCCCAGCAAAATAACTGGTCCATTGATCAATGATCGATTGAATAGCTAATCAAGGAAGCTATATGTTAATTGATTAATTAATTCATTAATTGACTAATAATATTTAAAAGAAATGAAAACAGAACCTCTGCTTGTACTTCATATTGGCAAAAATGAAACTCCAAAGATATAACAACTGCTTTAACAAACATTTTCACATAAAAAATTTATATGAAAATAAAGTATGTTTTATTCTATAGACAAGATCTGATGAGAATATATTTTCTTCTTGTTTGTAACCACTAACTAGAGAAACCTGGGTGCCAAATAACTGTCATACACTTTCGTAAAAATAACCTTCATTTTAAAATTGTGAAATGATTGTTCTGGATAGACAATCAATATAATGTAAATGACTGTACAAATTTCTTGAATAACAGTTGGTAGTGTTTGATACGCTCAACAATCTTTTACTAAAAGTTCTGAAACAATCAAACTCAGTCAGCACAACTGAAAAGCAAGAAACTTTATTCTTATTTTCATGTGCGTGATCAAGATAATAATTTCTTACCCGTGTACAAGTCAACAGTTTGGGTGAGTCAATAGATGATTAAATACACTTGATCTGAACTTGATTATTTTACTGAGACTGAAATGCTAATAGCCAAAGCAGTTGACCACAGTGGAATTCAGAACCAGAACATTAAGGAAGCAACCAAACACAAGAGAGTATTTATTCTGAGACTTTCCTCTTTCTGTCACTCATCAGTCTTGCTTGGTTAAGAATATAATGACTGGTTTACGTTGGCACATTCTACATATCAACGAAAAATACACACACACACACATGCACACACACACACACACACACACACACACACACACACACACACACACACATGTGTGTCTGTGAGTAAACAAAGGAAAGAAAAGGCACTCAACACATTAAGTTGGAGCTACGTATATTATTATTTAAAGCAGTTTGATTTGGCTCCAATGTGACTTAAAGTTTCATAAATGTCTTAAAGAAACCTAGCCCGTTCAGGTTCAGATTACCAGTATTTTGAGTCTGAACAAGCTTGGTTTCTATTAGGAGCCTATGAAGCTTTAAGTCTCAAGTAGCTAAACCAAATTGTTTTAAATAACAATAACAATAATAATAATAATAATAATAATAATAATAATAATAATTCACAGACATGACAGAGTTGGAACCTACATACACTGGAAGCTATGCCAACATTATGGAATAACAACAGAAAAAAGATGGTATAGACACACACCAGAAAAGGTCACAGAAAACGAGAAAGCAACCATACTCTGGGATATGCCGATACACACAGATAGAGAAATTAAGGCCAACAGACCAGATATAGTTGTCAGAGATCATGAAACAAAAAATACTTTCTAATTGATGTATCAATACCGGCAGATGACAATGTGTCTCTAAAAGAAATGGAGAAACTTTCAAAATACAAAGACCTGGAAATAGAGGTAACCAGAATGTGGAATCTAAAAACAGAAACAATTCCTATCATAGTAGGTGCATTAGGCATGATAAAAAAATATTCAGACAAATACATAACAAAAACACCAGGACTTACAAACACATATAACATACAGAAAATTGCACTACTAGGCACTGCACACATACTACGCAGAACACTTTCCATACAATAACCATCAGAGCATCACAACAAATCACAGCCCATACCCAAGGCACACAGAGCTGTGCTCGGTAGTGAAGTGAAAGCACACTATAAAAATAAAACTACTGAATAATAATAATAATAATAATAGTAATAGTAATAGTAATAATAATAATAATAATAATAATAATAAAAAAAGCTAATAAACCGGATGTTATTATAAAAGATCAGAAAATAAAAGCTAATAAACCGGATATTATTATAAAAGATCAGACAAAAAGGATGTGTTTATTAATTGATATGAGTATTCCTTGCAATCACAATATAGCAGCAAAAGAATTTGACAAGATCAGTAAATATATACTTGCTAATAGAAACTGAAAAAATGTGGCATCTCAAGGCGACTACAGTACCAGAAGATTGTAGGGTCTCTAGGAATGATAGAAAAAAGGTACTGAAACCTATTTGAAAATGATACCAGGCTTACCATCCTTACAGGAAGTGCAAAAATCATGTTAACTGGAATGACTCATGTACTGAGAAGAGCATTATCCCTGTGAAAATATCATCCATTCATGAATTTATTTATTTATTAATTTTTTAAATACATATTTTACCTGTGAATTTGCGTGTGTAATTTGGGAATGCATACAATGAGCTTCTCTGCCCTAGGTGTACGGAAAACACTTGGCGAGAAATGGAAGAACTATGAATGAGATGTGACCCTTGGCCCTTCTAAATAACAACTGATTCAAATTGCAATGACTCATGCAAACCATGCCAGCATGGAAAATCGGACATAATAAAAGGATGATGATAATAAAGATGTTCATGAATGAAAATTTCATCATTGATAACGAGAAAAAAAATCAGCCAGTTTAATGATACTTTCCTGTGTGTACCAGACACACAGGAAATAACTTCAAAAAGCAGATGACTAAAAATGAAAAGCGAGTTATGAAAAACGAAAAATGATAAGTGAGTCAGAAGTAAGTTTTGTCTTTGGTAAAAGAAGTCACAACTCTGGATATGTTCCAGTCTTATCAGACCTCCTCAGCTAAGCATAGCTTTAATTTGTACACTGGAACTTATTTGATGAATGCTATAAATAAAAATGAAATACATATCTAATCACAAGTTAAATAAAGATGTACATGGACTAATTAAAGTTTGATGTGAATTTCTGTTGACCTTCACTCATTTGTTTCTCTTAATTTTACTGCAAGTTATTGCAGGTGAATTGAACAACAGATGCCGTGGAGGACTAATTGTTTTGCAGGATTTAGTTATAACCACTTAATTTCTATGTTCAACTCCTTGCTAAGGTCAACTTTGCTTTTATCCTTCTGCAGTCAGGATAATAAAGCACCAGCCAAGTGCTAGCATTAGTACATTTCACCTTTCCTTTAGCCAAAAGCGATATCAGAACCCCATTGGATGAATCGTTAGATTTTCAGACAAAATACTTCGCAGTATTTGTCCTGGCTCTTTGCAACATAAAATTAAGTCTTAACCAAATAAACTTGTTCTTTGATCCCTCTGGAGTCCATAGAATTAAATAGCAGCTTAAATATTGAGTCAATGTAATTTACTAACTTAACTCTCTTCACTATTGCAGGCTTTATACCAAAATTAGAAACAATTGGTTTTGCTGTTTTGATATTTATGTTGTTGTCGATATTGTTGTTGTTGTCGATATTGTTGTTGTTAGCAGTAGAAGCAGCAGTAGTAGCATCTGTAACAGCTTTGATGTTTTTGATTGGGTCATAGACTTTTGTTGCTTCGAGACTTAGCAAGCCAATTTCAGTGTGTATGCATAAGAAGGTTATTCTAATGTAACTCTGCAATTGCACATGTCTGTTTCTCTTTACAAATTGTTTAAATAACATTATTTCTGAGAGAAACCAAATCCTGGAAACACTCAAAGAAATTATATTTTCATCAGTGTGATGAGCTATTAGGAGGTAATAGTGTTTTTTTGCATGACATTATATAAGTTGACTTTTAGCTTGAGGAAGTATAAGTTGATTGGGAGATGTTTGATGATACAATTGACTTAGAAAGAACACACAAATACCCACACATATACATAAATATAGACGCACACACACACACACACACACACATATATATATATACAAACACAGAGACATACACACACACACACACACAAATACATTCACATTTACATACAAACATATTCTTACCCCTGAAATAGTCACAATAATAATAATAATAATAATAATAATGATAATAATAATAATGATAATAATAATAATAATAATAATAATAATAATAATAATAATAATGATGATAGGCAGAGAGTGAAGGCTTTATCTTAGCTGCTCAAGATCAGTTATTATTGATTCGGAATTACCAAAGAAACATGATGAAAAATGGAGTAGAACCAAACTGTTGATACTGCAAATATGAAATTGAAACAGTGGACCACCTAATCTTTGGCTGTGAGGTTGTAGCACCAGTAGAATATAAATCTTGACATGACAGACTTGGCCAATATCTACTCTGGATAATGTCGGCATTATAAAATCAAAACTGCTAACAAATGGTACAAGCACCATCCTAAGGCTGTAACTGAGAGGGAAATGTAACAATTCTTCGGAACTTTCCAGTAAATACATACCGGACCAGCAAAGCTAATAAACCAGATATTGTTGTGAAAGACCAAAAAATAAAATCTGGTTATTGATTGACATGAACATACCTTGTGATCATAATATCTTGGCAAAAGAATTTGATAGGCTCAGAAAATATAAAGATTTGCTGACTGAAATCGGAAAAATGTTGCATTTCAAAATGGTTACAATACCAGTGATTGTAGGAGTACTTGGAATGATCAAAAAGGGATCTGAAAATTATTTGAGGATGATCCCTGGCTTACTATCCATGCAGGAAGTGCAACAGATTGACTTAATTGGTACATCACACGCATATGTATATGTGTATGCATATATATGTGTACGTACGTATGTATGTATGCATGTATGTACACACACAATCATACACATACACACACACACACATATATGTATGTGTGTGTATATATATATATATATATATATTAGTACATCACAGTGCATTGTCACTGTGAATTTTCTTTCGTTTCCTCCCCCCTCATTTTCTTTGCTTTCCTTTATTTTCATTTTTTCTTCTTTTTTTCTTCCTTCCTATGTTTTTTTCCCTTTTATTCCATCACATGACTTTGAAAATGAACAATGCGGTGTGCTTATTTTAATAGCTTACCAATGTATACAGTGAGTTTCTTTACCCTAGGTGTTGGGAAGACACTCGGCAAGAAATGGAAACGAATTGAAAGAGGATAGTAATAATGATAATAATAATAATAATAATAATAATATAATAATAATAATAATAATAACAATAATAACAATAATAACAATGATAATATTGCCTAATCGTTGTATCTGTACCAACAGGTGACAATGTTTCTCTAAAAGAAACAGAAAAATTTCAAAATACAAAGATCTGGAAATAGTGGTAACTTGAAAGTGGGCCCTAAAAATCGAAACAATTCCTATCATTGACACCTGAAGAATTTAAAGTAGATTTAAGTGGAATTTGAAATGAGAATGTAAAATCCTGGAGCTAATTCTAAAGTAGACATTTTGTGTAATGCCTTAACAATTCAAGCAATCCAACTGTTTCTAACATAGCATCACTGGTTGCTTGTCACTTGAGTAGCAGGGAAATGAAGATATATTTCATTGGCTGCATGAATAATAACTGAAGAAAACTCATGAACCTTTAACAGAAGAGCTATTGCTGAACATAAATGTATATGGTGTCGGTTATTTACAATGAACACTGTAATAATTGCCAACTGAGAGAGAGAAAAACTACACTGCATCCATAGAAGTTACTTATGAGACAAACGTGTTAATGTTAAGAATGGGTCTGTCTGAGAGCCTGGAGTATCTGTGCATGAACCCAGAACTGTCTGTATAGCATGAATGAAGGTACATGTAATTCAGCTACCTACAACACTCTATGATTAGAAAAGCAAGAAGGACTTTCAAGAAAACCATATCATGCTGCAGCCCACACTGATTGGTCAATTCATAGCTTGATAATGTGAAACTATGGTGTTTCACTCATGGTATCTGACCAAGCATCTAGCAGTTTGGTTTTATCATTGTTAAAATAGGCACAAGTCCAAAATTCTAGGAGTGCAGTTACTTGTTTAAAATATATATATATATATATATATATATATATATATATATGTATAAGGGTGGAAAGAAACACACGAGTTGATATATATGAAAAAACAAGTCAAAAATAGAAAATGCTAAGATGATTTTATAGTGAATCTTTCAGTGCCGGTTTCGGTCATTTTGAGACCTTTTCAACTGTAACGATTAAATAATTAAACTACTACAGAACACTACTACAGAAATATTCTTTTAAAAAAACTTTTCTTCTAATTTTTCTAAATTTAATTATTTAATCGTTACAGTTGAAAAGGTCTCAAAATGACCGAAACCGGTACTGAAAGATTCACTATAAAATCATCTTAGCATTTTCTATTTTTGACTTGTTTTTTCATATATATATATATATATATATATGTATATGTATATATACACATATTTATACAATAAGTTTCTTTCAGTTTGTGTCAATCAAATCCACTCACAAGGTTCAAATCCACTCACCTGAGGATATAGTGAAGATATTTGTCAAAAGTGCTACACAGTGGGACTGAACTCCTAACCATGTGGTTGGGAAGCAAGCTTCTTACCACACGGCCATGCCTGCACTATAGGAAAAGTAAATAAGAAAAATTATACACTTACACCTCTTACAGAAGACATATCATGTGTAAGCACAGAGTGATATACACAAACACACAGGTTCAATCTCTATCACTCTCCTACTTCTCTCTCTCTTCTTCTGTCTCTCCTTTTCACACGCATTCCCGTAAATATAAATATAGAATCTGTAAACTACGAGACAAACAGACCTGGAGTATCGAGGGCATGTCAGTTGATAAGGTCACAAACAACAACAAAAGGACTTAGATAAACATAGCTGATTGATTGATTGATTGAAAAATTAATCAAGCAGTTGATTAGCTAATTGGTTAAAAGGTTAAATAGTCGAGTAACTTTAATAAAGAGTGAAACAGAACCAGTATGTGTGTGGTTCATAGCAAAATGCTTCTCTTGAGATAAAACAAATTTTTTGTGTCACACAATTTCACATTAAAAATAATCATTCAACACAAACACAAAAGCAAAATAGATTAAAACAAATATGACCCCCCGCTGCTACCATTGCAATCAGTTTAGTCTATATAGATTTTTACAAAAATTGATGCAAAGAAGATATGGTAGAAAATTGTTTGCCATTGAAATAACAATGATAATATATCATTGGGTATATATCTATATAAGTATATATATATACATATATATATATATATATATATATATCTATATATATATATCTATATATATATATATATGTATGTATGTATGTGTATATATACATATATAAATATGTACACAGGGTGTTGTGGGAAGATTGTCACCATTTTATATTTTTAATTTTGAGCATGTTCCTAGTTGTTTTTGATTTTGCTGACTACACAGTATTGTAGGGTCATTTGGGCACCATCTGTGAGGACAAAAAATACCATGACACAATTCACTCCACCAGATATTTGGAAACAATATGCTGTACAGCTTGGCATTGGTGCCAGAGGCTCCAATACGAACAGATGATGAACACACAGAACAAACACTGGCTTGCCATGTCCCCAAAATATGTACCAAGAGTGACAAATATCAAATACCTAGTCAACATCATGATGTTTGGAGTGATCACTAGTGATGGAAACGTTATGCCTCCATTCATATCACACAGCCTCAGACTCAACATGGAGGCCTACATCAAGTGCCTGGAAGAGGTAGAGCTGCCCTGGGTCAAGAGGTGTGGCTGCTGGAAGATCCTTCTGTCTGGCAACAAGATTCTGCACCATGCCACACAAGCAAGAGAACCCAGTCATAGCTGTAAGACAATTTCTGCTACCACATCACCCTAACATCTGGCAATCTAACTCATCCGACTGCAACACTATTCATAATTATGTGTGGAGCACAGTGGAGCAAGAGACCAACAAAACTCCTTGTAACACAAAAGATGAACTGAAGCTAAAGATTATGGCAGCATTCACCGACTTAAACAAGGAGACCATCTAGAAGAGTTGTAGGAGATTCCGAAGTCATTTGGAGGCTGTGGTTGAAGCCAATGGCTGTTTTATTGAATAAATTTCCTCTTTAGTATTTCAAGATACTTTTATGTAATTTTGGCAAATATATCTGTTAAAATGAGATGTCAGTGTTATTTTCATTTTTGCATAATTTAGATGGCAATATATTCACCACATCCTGTATATATATATATATATATATATATATATATATATATATATATATATATATATAATATATGTGTGTGTGTGTATATATATGTATGTATATATATATATATATACACATACTTATATATATATATATATACTTAATATATATATATGTGTGTATATATATGTATATATATATATATATATATATGTGTGTGTGTGTGTGTGTGTGTATATATATATTATGTATGTATATATATATATTACACATACTTATACATATGCATGTATGTATGTTTGCATATAACCACAAAAATATAAACAACAATGATATCAGAAATCTGAAAAGATCTTCAATGCAAATATTTATTCAGTTTTCAAGAGTAAAATTCTGGCATTTTGCTTAAAGCAAGTATTCTTTTATGTAAGTAGACTTTGAGGAAGTTCAATACAATTGCAGTACTTGAAGAATAGAGTGTAGTAGCAGACAATTTTAAAAATCGTATATTGTATTGAATAAAATATCAAAACAATGATATCAAGTAGAGGGTTACTATATGTTTAATATAATAATAGTTGCATTACATATTTCAGAAACCTGTCCTACTCACATGTGTGTGTGAATGTGTGTATACACACACATATATATGCATATACATGTACATACAGATGCATTGAGCAGGCCATGTTGTACGTGCTAAAGACAATAGATTTTCAAAGCATTTGTTCTGTGGTAAGCTGAACACTAGTAAGTAACTGCATCATAAACTAAGATAAAAGTACAAAGACAAAGATTGCATAAAAGGCAAACTGAAGGAACTGCAAATCGATATAAAGAACTGGGAAGAGCTAGTGGAGGAAACTCATTGGGGAAAATTGTGAAACTTTTGAAGAGGGTAGCCTTGAGCACAAGGTTTTGGAAAGGCTGTCATCGAAATCTCAATGAGAACATAAAGCACTTGCATCAGAAATGTGTGATCATATATTCCATTTTTAGGCTGGTAATGCCAACCATTTGAAGTCCCTTGAAAGATCAACTACAAGAAATATCTGCTCTCCTAGATCAGGTAATTTAATGTGTACAATATATGGAAAAGTGTGCAAGTCGATTTTTAGTCTGAAAATAAGAAATACATGTGGCAGTACACAAACATCATATGCTACAAAGTGACCTGATCGCTCCTATGGAAGTTACAGCATTAATTTGACACTTATGCTTCAAGCCATGCAGATCTGCAGGGGAATTGAATAATCATCTTTATTTATGGAAGATGGGGTTCCTTGTCATATGGCTAAAATAACTCAAGATTTGTTGAATGAGAATGGCATTAAAAAACTTTCTTGGCCAAGCCAGTCGTCAGATATGAACCCTATTGGACACCCCCGGGACATAACAGACAGGACACTTCATAAAAAGAACAAAAAAGCATCTTCAAAGCCAGATATTTGGAGATTACTGCATGGAACTTGGCAAAAAATTCTGCAAGAGAATATTCGTCATCTGATCAGTTACATTCCTAGTAGGGTCATTGCATTGAAAAATGCAAAGGGCATGTCTACTAAATATTAAATATTCACATTATAACAATTAAAAAAATAATTTGATAAATTTCAGATTTGAATAAATTTTAATGATTATAAGAGTGTCTCTTTACTTCTGTCATGTCTGTGAATATGTATGTGTGTGTGTGTGTGTGTGTATTCTTTATTCTTTTACTTGTTTTAAGCATTTGACTATGGCCATGTGGGAGCATCCCCTTGAGAGAGTTCAGTCAAACAAATCGACACCAGTAAATATTTTTTAAGCCTAGTACTTATTCTATCAGTCTCTTTTGCTGCACCACTAAGTTAGAGGGACACAAACACACCAACACCAGTTATCAAGTGGTCATGGGGGGAGGCAGACAGACACAGACACAAACACACACACACACATAGATACATATACATACAAGTTTCTTTCAGTTTCCATCTACCAAATCTGCTCAAAAGTCTTTGTTTGGCACGAAGGCAGTAGCAGAAGACATTTGCCATGCTGTGGGACTGAACCCAGTGGGAAGTAGCTTCTTACCCCACAACCACGCCTGCACCTATATATATATATACACACACATACATATATGCGTGTGTGTGTATGTGTATGACTGTGTGTGTACATACATACATACATACATACTTACATACACAGGTGTAGGAGTGGCTGTGTGGTAAGTAACTTGCTTACCAACCACATGGTTCCGGGTTCAGTCCCACTGCGTGGCATCTTGGGCAAGTGTCTTCTGCTATAGCCTCGGGCCGACCAATGCCGTGTGAGTGGATTTGGTAGACGGAAACTGAAAGAAGCCTGTCGTATATATGTATATATATATATATATATATATATGTGTGTGTGTATGTTTGTGTGTCTGTGTTTGTGCCCCCACCATCGCTTGACAACCGATGCTGGTGTGTTTATGTCCCCGTCACCTAGCGGTTCGGCAAAAAGTGACCGATAGAATAAGTACTGGGCTTACAAAGAATAAGTTCCGGGGTCGATTTGCTCGACTAAAGATGGTGCTCCAGTATGGCTGCAGTCAAATGACTGAAACAAGTAAAAGAGAAAGAGTAAGAGTATACGTACACACATATATGCATACACATATATATGCATACACATATACATATGCACACATGTATATATTTTGAGTGTCATTTATTTTCAGCCACCTTTATAATCCAACATTTTATTGCTTTAAACAGTAATGTTTTTGTCATATTTACTTATTCCTCAGCTTAAATTATTTATTCAAATATTCAAAATAAATATTTTTGATACACTTGCAAAATATTTA
>NC_043000.1:46928914-46971414 GCF_006345805.1 Octopus sinensis
GGTGCAATCCCATGGTCATTTATGACTGAAGGAGGTCTTTACCCTGGTACTAAACAATAGCAATGACAACTCTCATCAGATGCTCATGCCCAAAACAAATCTGCAAGAAGATTCCTTGTTCTTTTCCTATTTAACTTAACAGAATGTTTACAGGGAGGGGTGGAGGGCGGGCTGAAATGTTCCTAGCTTTAAGGGTATTGCGAAAGGCCTGGTTGGAGGCCTAGCCTTCCAAGTTCTTTTACAGAGCTCAGAAAATCAGAAGAACTATTATAATATATTTCTTTATTACCTACAAGGGGCTAAACATAGAAGGGACAAACAAGGACAGACAAAGAGATTAAGTCGATTACATCGACCCCAGTACGTAACTGGTACTTAATTTATCGACCCCCGAAAGGATGAAAGGCAAAGTCGACCTCGGCAGAATTTGAACTTAGAACGTTAACGACAGACGAAATGCCGATAAGCATTTCACCCGGTGCGCTAACATTTCTGCCAGCTCGCCGCCTTAGAAGGACTACTATAATAAGTGTGGGAAACTGAGAAGGGAATATTTTGTATAAAATCATAATTAACAAATTCTCCTGTAGTTTCTTTTATTCAAACCCAGGAATTTTTCAGCACCCACCTCATATATGTGATCTGTATTATCTACAGCTAAAGCTTTGAAATATAGATACTGTGCTTTTATTTGGAATATACATTTCAGTAATTCTAACTTATACTGTTCTATATACATACAGACATACATATATGTGTGTGCATGAATGTGTGAGTGTGAATGAGCGTGTAGATATACTTATAACTGCTGATAATGATGATGATGATGATGATGACAATGACATTGAAGATGGGGTGGAGAAGAAGCAAGAAGAGGAAGAGAGGGAAGGGGAGGAGAAGCAAAAATATTTAGTGATGATGATGATGATGATGATGACAACTTTGTTTCTTGATTTAAGCAACGTAAATTAGTTTCTATCATATCTTCACGTCTATGAATATTACTTTTCACTAGTATTTATGAGTAGTATTGTTTTTAGAATTTTTATTTGTAATTCTTAAATTGTTACAAATTAATTTTATTGATATTCTTAGAAAACATTTTGTTTCTGTACTTCTCATTCTTATTCTTATTGAAATTTCGTTTACATATCTATATTCATATCTATATCTATGTCTGTCTCTTTCTCTCTCTCTTCTCTCTCTCCCTCTTTTGTATATATATATATATATATATATTATATATATATATTATATATATGTATTTATATATATATATATATATATATATATATATATATGAATGTATATACATACATACATACATATATATATATATATATATGAATGTATATACGCAAATATATCTTCAATAGATATATTCAAAGATAGTTTATAAAATCCCAACTTAATAAAGAAATTATTTGTTTACTACAAAAATTTCCAATATTTTGTCAAAATTAAAGATACTGACGAAATAAAATAAATACATTTTGATGCCTATTGCAGCTCCTCAAAAGCAATAAAACACCATCTTTAATAAAAGAGTTACATTAATATATATACTGTACAAAAGATATTGTAATGTAGACATTTTTCGTCTTTAATCTAAAAGATTTGATTAAGCTGTCAAATTTAAGAAAATCTATCAGTAAAAATAAATTAGACATGTTAAAAGGAAAAGTAAATCCTTTCTTTTAATGGAAATCTTTCTTAATTTTCTTGCTTTTTTTTTTTCAAATTTACAGTGTGAAATATCTAAATTTTATCAATTTCATAACGAAATCCTTGAAGATTTTATAGAACAATCCAAATAATATTACCCCCCTTGATATCAATTTACTCTTTATTACTGTTTCTATAAACCAGAAAATCCAGTACTATATTTTAATTTCTAGATGTCTTATGAAATTATTTGATTCTCATAATAATTATATATAAAATTTATGACCTATTTTTTGCTGATATTTTTAATTGAAACAATTCTTTGTTAAATCAGTTCTATTCTTTATACAATTTAAGCAAACAATTTGTTTATCTTCACATAGTATTTAATTTTTTTTTATAAATTTCATCTTTCCTTTCAGATTTTTATGTACTTTTATCTCTGAAAGAAACAAGGTCAGTTATTTCTCTTGGAACTTAAATCCCTTCTTCAATATACCAAGTTGAATGATCCTGGGATATGTTTGACCCATTATCATTCAAACTGGCTATATCTGACCCAAATATTTTACCTGTTTTATATCCAAATGGGCGAGATTTGAGCTCTTGTACCTCCTTATAATGTCATTCAAAAAATATGCAGTCACATCATTAACATCTTGAAATTATAAGATAATGCATGATTAATGGAAAACAATGTGAATAAATAAGCATTACATTTGACAGAGTAATCTGAATGCTAAAGAGTTGAATTTTGCACATTAACTGTTATATCATATACAGCAAGCTGCTATGACATTACCTCCAAATTTCCTTTTAATTTACTAAGTACAAATAAATTTGACTGAGATGATTTCATTCCAACTTATTGATCATGACCAGAAGAATATTTTTAAATGGCCACAGGAAATTTAGAGAAATAATGCACATTTTTTGATAGAGAAATTCTCTCTTTTATATTTTTCACAAATCTGTTTATTCTTTACACAAAAAGATACTGATTGAAAAAATAGACTCAAGTTCAGCTTCAGTGCAAAATTCTGTATTCCACCAATTTTGTTTTTTAAACTATTAATCCAATTGTTAAAACAATTTCTATTTCCTCTTTAAGTACAAAGTACACATCCATTTAAAAGTTGGAAAATATGTCACTTTCTCAATTCTATTATGTTCAACTCTTTTAGTTACATCATTTGATAATGCATGCAATATTTTGTCTGTGCTTATATAATATCCATTTACTGTTCCTTCCTGATTGGTTTACAATGAAATTAAGGACAAGCACTTAAAATTCTTTCCTTCTTCAAAGTTTTGTGATTTTGAAATCCTTAAATCTGTTATTTCAGCAAACATCTCAAAATATTTTATACTGTTATCCTTGTTTTCAAAGACATCTGCAAGAGTTTCCAAATTATTGACTGTAACATTTGGTTTTTACAAAACTGCTCTACTCATCATCTCCATTCATCTTGACTTAGGCAGTTTAAAAGCTTAAGTATTTGCTACATGTTACATACTATGCCTGCTAGATTCTCTAAGCTACATATTTGTCTGTTCTAGCAATTGCTCCACAACTTGATTTATTACTTTGGAAATCTGTTATCTTCTCTAACCATCCTTGGTTCAGCTTTAATTAGTTCTTCAAATTATTGTCTTTCTAACACCACTTGCCTAACATCAAACCTCGTTATAATGCAAACTGCTTACTGCATAACAGTCAGTATTAGGCCTTTAAAATTCCCATGCTTTTAAATAATTGCTGTAAGCATTTCATGCTTTAAATCATTCAAACTTCCCTTCACATTTAATACAATTCAAATAAAGTATCAGCATACTTTCATTTACTAATCCTTATTGAAGAATTTCTGTTTTGAGGAGTTGCATTTCTGGAATAACATTCAAAGATATATAAAAGACTTTCATTCAAAGAACAAAATCTGTTCATTATCTCATTAAAGTTGAATGTTGTTATTTCAAATCAAAGAATCCTAAAAATCTTTCCTTCTGCTAGAACTAAAATCTGATATCTATCAATACTATCACTGCTACTAAATTTAGAGCTATTAAACCAGAGATGAAATTTCCACCAGGTAAATTTACCTGCTAAAATTAACCTCAAAATCACCTTCAAATTATGCCCTAATATTTAAAAAAAAAGGAAAAATACATTGAGTAATGTAATCCTTGATACACTATGTCTAAAACCAAGGTGGCATGTACATGGGTGATATGCTTTTTATTTACCTATTCCAATCTGAGCTAGAGCTATAGGTGAAAATGTTACCTTTACATGTCATGTCAACTCGAAAAGGCCGGTTTTCCCAGTTTCCATGGGATATAAATTCCCCACCTGGATGGGACGCCAGTCCATTACAGGATTACTCACTTTTGTCAGTTTAGTGAACTGGAGCAATGTGCAATGAAGTGCTTTGTTCAGGAATACAACATGTTGCCTGGTCCAAGAATCAAAACCACAATCTTATGATCATCCACGTGCCTCCACTATGCTAGAGCTATACAACAACATCGATACAGAACTATGCTTATATATCCTTAATAATATACTTCACTTCTCAATCCCCCTAACTCAGTTTATTTCAAAGCTATGCTAAAATTATATTCTTCCTTGTTTAAAAAAACCCATTTCAGTTACTATCTTAATACCTTTTATTTTTAGACACTTTAATTTCTATTCTTTTCATACCCAAATAAATACCCATATGTTGTTCACCTTTTTCCTGACTTTCTCTTAGTACTTTTCCCAGTTCTTCCTTCCTTCTTATAATGTAAGCTTTCTGGAATTTCTTATTGCCCATGGTTTTCCCTACAGTCATCAATGCTCACATAAAACAGTCCCACATGTTTCAGACAAACTGCAAAGGCCATGTCCATCAACCCCTTTCAGATCAAAGTATAATATTATACTTACAATTTTATCTTTTTTGGCTAAACTATTTAGTTCATCTGATATATACAATGCTATGAAATCTGTATCTTAAGCAGTAGGTTTCCACATCAGAACAAGAAAATGTATCAATGCAATTAAAAACCACACTGGAATATTGTTCACACATATGAAATATTGAAGTTGCACACTTATAGATTGTAGATGATAACCAAAAGAAGGTCATACACTTGATTCCTGATGATTCCTTCAGTAGGAGGAGTGGTGGATATGTAAGCAGGATCAGTAGATCATCAACAAAATAACCTTACAGGATTATGTTTCTTATTTCTTTATTGCCCACATGGGGCTAAACATTAGAGGGGACAAACAAGGACAGACAAAGGGATTAAGTTGATTACATCGACCCCAGTGCGTGACTAGTACTTAATTTATCGACCCTGAAAGGATGAAAGGCAAAGTCGACCTCAGAAGAATTTGAACTCAGAATGTAACGGCAGACGAAATACTGCTAAGCATTTTGCCCAGTGTGCTAATGTTTCTGCCAGTTTGCCTCCTTCTTTCAGTTTCTGTCTATCAAATCCATTCCCAAGGTTTTGGATGGACTGAAGCTATAGCAGAAGTCACATGCTCTAAGCACATGCAGTGAAGAAAATCTGGAACCACATGGTTGGAAAAAAAATCTTCTTACAACACAACTGTACATATCTAATATACACATCAATTTCATAAAAAATAATATGATTAATGTCATGTTCAACAATGTGTGCAATTGCTTTCTGAAAGATTGCATTGACTGTTTAAATTCTGTATGAAAGATACGTCTATCTTAAAAGAATAATTTGTGTATCTATCATACAACATTTGTTTGCTTCAGAATGTATTTCTATTTGATGATAAGACCCCTTGAAATCTAATTTAGCAAAATAATACATGCCAGATAGGGAATGTAATATCGATTCAATTCTTGGAATTAGATAGGAAGCTGTTTTGTAGTCTCCACATATTCTGAGATTTCCATTCACCTTTCAAACAACTATTAAAGGAGAGGCTCATTTACTTCCTCCGGAAAGAACTTCATCTGAAAGACCTTCGTTAATTAGCATCCTCGGCTTTGCTGTGACTAATTGTTTAATGTGTATTGGCAATGGTATTGCTTCAAAATAACATGGGCTGATATTTCCTTTGAGAAGAATGTTAGCCTTAAAACCTCTTAATCTCCCAAATTGTCCTGAAGCTTCAATTTCATGAATTAATATTGAACTATCAACATTCATCACGTTCATACATGATAAGCCATGATTTTTTTTTTGCTTTTGTTTTTCGTTTAGCAACAATGACATTTGCACCTTCTGTTCTCATAGCAGTCTCCATTAATGCATTAAATTTTTCCAAAAATTTCAATGCATGATCCATCAAATTGTTTTAGTTTGAAATCACACTATCTCAATTTTAGGTTTATTCAAATCCATCTAGAAATTGTGAGATATTACAGTTACCTGACTGCCAGTGTCAATTTGCATCTTAAATTTAGCATTATTGATTTTTCACATTGATTATCAAAGTTTTTTTAAGGCCAATTTCATAAATATTTTGCAGCATGCTCATTTACAATGTCTTCAGATTCCTTATTCTTTTTTTTTTATAGATTACTGCCATAATATGATTCTTTTCTTGACACTAAATACAGATTTTACTGAATGCAGGACATTTTTGTTGTACATGCTTGTATCCTTAAAAGCAACAATTACAATCAAATTTATAAAGGTTTACATAAACATGTGATTCAGTGATATCACCAAGGTCATTGCCCTGTTTTTTTTGTTTGTTTTTTTTTTCTTTTCAATCATCTGAAATTTAGAAATCATTTCAATCAGATGAATAAATTCAACAGAAGCATTAGCCTTCACATCATCTGAATGAAGATATTCTTGTACTGTCACGTGATACTCAGAGCATTTCATGCCATATATGAGTCATGTTTCAATTTTGTCTTCTGCACTTTTGTCTTTTAGTTCTAATTTCATCAAATTCAAGAAAATAAGCTGATTTATATAATCTTTAAGAATGACCTTGAATAGATTCAATAAAATTTTAATGCTGTTTAAGAAGCTAACCCTTTCAACAACCATTGATTTTGGGTAGGGACAAAGTGATGAACTAAAGCAGATCTTAAGAAAAAATAAATGCACCCTTTTTAAATCCTAGCCAGGCTCATGGGCCTGGTTTCCAGGTTTCTATGGCGTATGTATTCCCCAGCTGGATGGGACACTAGTCCATCACAGCGTTACTCATTTTTGTCAGCTGAGTGGACTGGAGCAATGTGTTTTGCTCAAGAACACAATGCGTCGCCCAGTCCAGGAATCAAAACCACAATCTTATGATCATGATGCTGACAACCTAACCACTAAGCCACACGCCTCCAAAGCAGATCTTACATTGCTAAAATTCATTCACTCATGAGACTTCATTGCTTTTGTTATTAAGACCCAGAACATTTTTCACTGTTGCAGTAGCAGTAAAACATCCCAGACAAGCTAGTGTCATGTATGGGTCATCAAGTGGGTGTTCTTTACCAGCAGCTAGTGATTACGTTGTAATGTTGTATGATGTATATACAAATAAAGTCATAATCACGTGATTCTCTATGTTCAGAACTGAATAACTGAAGTACTACTTTGAAATTGTAGCCATTTTAGAGATAATGTGCAGGATAAGAGGATGGAAAAAAGAAAAGAGAAGATGTGTAGGGACAAAGATGGAGGTTAGACAGATGTAGGGATGGCTATAGTGAGGGACAAAGCTGGTGGTGCTGTCAATTGCTGATATGAGATGAGGTATGGCAGTCCTCATACCATTCAGATGAGAGTGAAAGATACATTGAGGCCCACAAAGTGTTGATCAATTGAAAACTAAGTGGGAAGGGATGATGTTGAAACTGAGGGATGAATGTTAAAGGAAGTGGTTCTAGGGAGAGGGAAAGGTGGCTAGCAGCAAAAAGAGAATGAAATATGAGCTGATTCTGGTATGATATGATTACAGCAGCTGATTAGTGCCATTGATAGATGAGTGATAAATGGATGGGTTTTAAGTGTATGAGCAGTGGAGAAATTTTGATAGGAACAGATCAGGTGCAGGGGCAGGGCCTAGTGTGTAGATATGAGAAATAGATCTATCCCTTACCCAGAAATTGCTGGCCTTGTGCCAAAACTTGAAATCCATATTTCATGTTGTTAATAAAAAAAATTACAGAGGGGACCACAAAGTTTACTCTGTTAAATCTTTTAATCATGTCAAAAGTGATATCAAGTGAATGAAATAGTTTAATAGGCTACTAACACGAAGTTTAAAGTTCCAGTTAACTCTAAAATAATCATTCATTTTTCTTACACACTTTTCCAGAGTTACTCTTTTACTCTTTTACTTGTTTCAGTCATTTGACTGCAGCCATGCTGGAGCACCACCTTTAATCGAACAACTCGACCCCGAACTTATTCTTTGTAAGCCCAGTACTTATTCTATTGGTCTCATTTTGCCGAACCGCTAAGTGACGGGGACATAAACACACCAGCATCGGTTGTCAAGCAATGCTAGGGGGACAAACACAGACACACACACACACACACACACATATATATATACATATATACGACGGGCTTCTTTCAGTTTCTGTCTACCAAATCCACTCACAAGGCTTTGGTCGGCCCGAGGCTATAGTAGAAGACACTTGCCCAAGCTACCACGCAGTGGTACTGAACCCGGAACCATGTGGTTGGTAAGCAAGCTACTTACCACACAGCCACTCCTGCGCCTTGTGTTATATAAATATATGTTGCTTGTGTTATATAAATATATGTTGTAAAAGCATTGTTTTACTGTTGGATGCCTTTCTTATCACTTAACCCATACCTGTTTTTCAAATAAGAACTAATTTCAATATTTCCTATGCACAGATGCCCTTCCTGACAGCAACACCACCTGATTCCAAGTAATGTAATATATTCCCCTAGTCAAAGAAATATTCCATGTTTTTCTGGAAGACTGGAATTAGAGAACACAACATGTATGATAGTGTTGCTTATTACAACTATCATAGAATCTCAAGACACATTCACACACACATTCACATGCACACATGTACATACCTTCATACATCCATACAGACACACGTACATGCATACATACATGCATGAGGGGGAGACCCAGGAAGACATGGAATGAAGTATTGAAGGCCAATCACAAAATGCTGAACGTTACAAGGGAAATAACAAATGACTGAGATATGTGGCACATTGCTGTATACAAGAAGACCTGCCCACCAAATTAGAATCAAGATACTAAAACCAAGGTGCTACAGGAAAAGCATTGATGTAGGTGCTGGTGCCACATAAAAAGCACTGGTGATGATGCCATATAAAAAGGCACCCAGTATACTCTGGTTGGTATTAGGAAGGACATCCAGCCATAAAAACCAAGGCCAAACAGCCAATAGAATCTGACGCAGGCCCTGGCCTTGCCAGGTGCTATCAAACCATCGAACCCATGCTAGCATGGAAAGCAGACATTAAATGATGATAATGATGATGATGATGATGATATATATATATATATACCAGAGTAAACACATAAATGTGAAACAAGGTGGAAAAAAGAGTACTCAAATCCAGGGGTAGAGTAATATGCTTTATTTAAAAGCAGCAGAAATTCAACAAAACCTGTTACTCGGAGTTTCACGTTCCCATTTGTTGGACAGTTTTTGTTAACAAAAACTGCTTTTAAATAAAGTATATATAAGGTGCAGGAGTGGCTGTGTGGTAAGTAGCTTGCTTACCAACCACATGGTTTCGGGTTCAGTCCCACTGCGTGGCACCTTGGGCAAGTGTCTTCTACTATAGCCTCGGGCCGACCAAAGCCTTGTGAGTGGATTTGGTAGATGGAAACAGAAAGAAGCCCGTCGTATATATGTATATATATATATGCGTGTGTGTGTTTGTGTGTCTTTGTTTGTCCTCCTAGCATTGCTTGACAACCGATGCTGGTGTGTTTATGTCCCCGTTACTTAGCGGTTAAGCAAAAGAGACCGATAGAATAAGTACTGAGCTTACAAAAGAATA
The DNA here is from genome assembly GCF_006345805.1 of Octopus sinensis. Lineage (NCBI taxonomy): Eukaryota > Metazoa > Mollusca > Cephalopoda > Octopoda > Octopodidae > Octopus > Octopus sinensis. The sequence continues at coordinate 46,938,599 of NC_043000.1, forward strand.
AGTCCCGGGGTCGAGTTGCTCGATTAAAGGCGGTGCTCCAGCATGGCCGCAGTCAAATGACTGAAACAAGTAAAAGAGTAAAAGAGTAAAAAGAGTATATATATATATATATATATATGCAGAAACAATCAAGGTGTCTAGATGCAATTTAAAATCAAAAGGGCACAATTCAATCATCACTAAAAGTGATTAAGGGTGCAAGTCTGTACCAGCATTGCCAAAAATAAGAGTCAGGGAACTCTCAACCACAAATAAAGCACAATTCTATTTACTGATAAAGGAGACAACCTCCCACAGCACCATATCAATTGGCCAATTTCAGATAGAATTAATCCTCAACAGTGATGCTACTTCATTGCTGATAGGTAAGCTGAGATCTGCAGCCAGTATATGTAGAAACTACCATAGGAATCAAAGGCTGATTCCATAAACTGGTAATGTGGAATTTATGAAATTATCAAGGCGGCCAGACACACATTTGTAAAATGGACTCTTTCTCAGTTTGAATTGGTTAAGTTCATTGTTATAGTAGACAACGCTTGTCCAAGATCTTGCATAACAGGGACTGAACTCAAAACCATGAGGTTGGGAAGAAAACTTCTTAACCACACAGCCATGCCAGTATCTGAATATATTAGTTTAATTTAGATTAATTCAATGTGAACTTGTGTGAAAATCTCTTCCTTTGAACTTTGTAGTAATCGCCAGGGCAAATGAAGTTTTGATTTCTCTCTGTTATATATCTGTATGTTATACATACTTCAGCCATTCTTTCAAACAGTGTGAAATAACTTGTAAAATTAAATGGGTAGTATTGGCATTTCTTTATCCTGATCTGGACGTGCTATCAAATACCAATTCCCTGTCAGAGCTCATGGCACCGACTCAAATTTCCAGTATCATCTAGATTTTACTTCTGGTTAGAAAAGGTCAATGCCAAGTACTGTATCAGTTTCCCATCCATGCCTAGAGAACATTTAGGTGTAAAATATCTTGTATGTGATGCAAATATGCTATTAACTGTTGGAATTTTATATATAGACTCATTGAGTCACAATCGAGATATCTTGGAAATATTCCAAAAAGTCTACAACTATTGGCTCTCTTTTTATAGCGATAATAATGATAATCCTAATTATCATTCTCTTTCCTTCCTATCACTTACAATTCCAATGTTTGGAAACAGTTGAAAACTAATGCATTATTAGCAATGAGAAATACATTTACGGATGCAATTTAAAATCATGTTATGAATTCTGAAGGAGATATTTAGTATTAGATAACAACATTTTATATTTAATATATATATATAATATAAACAAAAGGAAGTGAATTGGCAAACCTGGTAGAACATCAGACAACATATTAAATTGTATTTTTATTGGGGATCATTGCACCCTGGGTTCATATCACATCACAATCATCTTTGCTTTACATCCTTCTGAGCATGATAACATAAGAATAAGTGTAGTACTAAGGTTTATATAATTATTACTGAGCAATGTTTTGCTTTGTTTTCAGGTTGGAAATTGTTACATAGTATAGATGCACATATGGTTGTATGGTTAAAAAGCTTTCTTCCCAGACATCCTTGGTTCAGTCCCACAGCATGGCACCTTAGGCAAGTGTATTTTCTATGATAGGTCTGCACTGACCAATGCTCCAAAGCTTTGTGAATGGATTTAGCAGAGGGAATCTGAAAGAAAACTATCAGATATATATATATGTACACATCTGTCTGTCTGTCTTTCTGTTTGTCTGTCTGTCTATCGATCTATCTATCTATCATGGCCGATGACAGTGTCGGTGGCATGTAAAAAGCACCATTTGAGTGTAGTCGATGCCAATGCCTGCTGACTGGTCCCGTGCCAGTGGCATATAATAAACACTATTCGAGTGCGGTCTTTGCCAGTGCTACTTGACTAGCTCCCATACTGGTGGCACATAAAAAGCACCATTCAAGTGAGGTCGATGCCAGTACTGCCTAACTGGCCTTCCTGCTGGTGGCACACGAAAAGCACCCACTACACTCTCAGAGTGGTTGGCATTAGGAAGGGCATCCAGCTATAGAAACTCTCCCAGATTGTATTGAAGCCTATTACAGCCTGCTCTCTTTGTCCCTGGTGCTGCATGAACATTTAATGTGGTTTTTACAGTCAAGTTTGGCTGCTATTTCTAGCATTGTGGTATCTCTTAGATACCCTTAATTATAATTTTAATAATAATTATTACCTTTGAGGTTTTTATTCCCATGCTGGCCACCTGACAAGATCGGTATTTTAAATAACAATCTTATTTATATAAATTTACATATATGTATATATATATATATATTTATATATATTTGGTTTTTGGATTTGGTTTGCAAGATTCTTTATATGAGTTGAATATGTTGAAGCATATTCTGTTGTGTCTGGGGAGAGTCATTCTCTTTTAGTGCCTTATTATTTAACACACTCACCGGTGTGAGTGTGTTAAATAGTATTGACCCTCAAGACTATTGAAAAGGTTGCAAGACGCAACAAAAATTTTAGAAAATAAAAATAAGAAATAAGTGGAAATTTTACCAAACAATAAGGCACTAAAAGAGAATGACTCTCCCCAGACACAACAGTATATATATATATATATATATATATATATATATATATATATTATATATGTATGCATGTGACCTCGTGTGCACCGTTGGCGATTTTTTTTCCTCTGTCTTCCCTTCTCTGGATCTTTCCTTCTATGTTTCCGACGAAGAGCTTCACTCGAAACGTTAAACCCTCCTTCTTCCCTTCTTTCCTGAGCATCCAATAATACTATATTTGTTCCACGTCCTCGCGTTGTTGTGTTTTTTTGTGTTTTCTTGTTTGGATTAACTATATATATATGTATATATATATGTGTGTGTCTATATATATGTGTGTGTATATATATATATATTGTATGTATGCACACATGTGTGTTTGTGTGTACATGTTTATGTGCACACTTGTCTTAGCATCATGTGCTGGTTGTAAAACGAGCATGTTTTCTGTTTCCATCCTTCTTTGAAGAATATGCCAGACCATCTTGGAAACATGAGAGGACTGGTATCAGGAAGTGTATACAACCATAAAAAATTCTGCCTCAACACATTCTGCTTGACCCATGCAAACCATGAGAACATGAACATTACATGATGATGATGATGGGGATAATGAAAATTTGCGAACTCAGAGTATTGTAACTTATAATATTCCCATCTGGTAAGTAGGAAATACATGAGTTGATTCATTTAAAATGTGGTGGAGCGCTAGAATTAGTGAAGAACCAATCTTAAAAGTTTCTTTTGTTAGTAATTAATTTTTTTATATTTTTGAATACAGAGTGCAAAAGCCTCCAAGGTATATACTTTGTCATTCTTAATTCCAGGGTTGACATTATAAGTACCAATTAGTTCTTAGAGTTGATTCATTTGAATACACCTCTTCATAGCATGCCTTGTGGCAATGAGAGGAATCAATATATAATATAGATATATGACGGCGCAGATAACTACAACTGTTCAGTGTCAAATGTATATATTACAGTATTCAAATTCAAATTTGTCGCTCATAGTTCTGAGTTCAATTCTTTCCAAGAGATATATAGATATATGTGTGTGTGGTGTATATGCATTTATATATATATATATATTATATATATATATATACATACATACACACATATATATATATACATATATATGTGTGTGTGTGTATGTGTATATATGTATATACATATATAAATATATATGTACACATATATATATAAATATATATATATATATATATCTATATATATATATATATATGTATATATAAGAGACCAAAGTATATGTATGCCAGTATATATTTTTATATATAATATAAAAAATACAAAATGGGATAAGAACACAAAACATCCAGATAGACGATACAAAGTAAACAAGGACAGGTCATTCGGAGTTTTCTTTCTGCAATTGAGCTCCAGATTATCTTTGTAATTTCAGCTGGTTATACTTGAGATTGCTCTAATCGTGTTAGCCCCAAGAAAAAACTAAGCTAAGAGCATTAGATTCCTTGGAAGAAAACAGAGAATGTATATGAAAACAAGGATGGAAAAAACAGAGAATGTTACACAAATACAAATAACAGGACATAACAACAGGTATCTTTCGACTAAGGAAATATTAAATTAAGCTGACGTGTGTGGAAGTAAAGCCTTGCAGCAGGGATACAAGATTTCACAGACATAGGGAGGAATATAGATGTTGTATGGATGGCGGCCGAACCAAGAAAGAAAGGTTAGGCTTGGCTGAAAGCAAGTCACATAGGGAGAGGAGAGAAAGGTAGAAGCAGAGGGACAGAAGAAACAAGGATGAGTGAGAAAAACTGACAGGGACACAGTGAAGTGAAAAGAGGAGGGAAAGTGGGCATGAAGAGAAGTCAAGGAAATATGAGAGGTGGGGAATGAAAGAACAAAGAGTGGAATGAATGAAGTAAGCATGAAAGGGCTGATAGAAAGAAGGAAAGAATAAAAGAATAAGAGAATAGAGTCGTACAAGATTAGATAAGAGACCAAAGTGTACATACACCGCTATATGTTTTTATATGTATGTTTCTATATATAAAAAATACAAAATGGGACAAGAATGCAAAACATCCAAACAGTTAGGTGATACAAAAAGGGGATAACAAAACATCCAGATAGACGATACAAAGAAAACACGGACAGATCATTCGGAAAAGACACAGACACATAAAAATATATAGATACAAGATGGGCTTCTTTCAGTTTCCATCAGCCAAATCTGCTCACAATGCTTTGGTTGGCCCGAGGCTATAGTAGAAGACACTTGCCCAATTTGCTATGCAGTGGTACTGAAGTCTATGTGTGTGTATGTGTGTCTGTCTGTCTGTCTGCCTATCTCCATTTTTTATGGATTATTAAACCAATTGTCTGCTATTTCTGTGTTTCCTCATTGTTCAGTATAAAACACTGCAAGTACATAAAATGGACAAAAAGAAAAATACAAAGCTAGCAAGCTACATCTTGTATCTGAAGAATATTAATATACCACATAGCATGAAGAGGAGTAATTCCAAGTGATCTAGACCATATATTAATGAGTCAAAGAAGTCCAGACTCTGCAGAAGGAAACTTACATTCATTCATTGTAACTCATCAATGTGAGTTATCATTTTCTAAAATATTAATTCTAATGTAGCAGTCATTTCATTGTTGTTTACCCGGGACCCACATTCAAGAGCCTTCCAGCCCAGTTTCGGCTCCCACATCTGCTTTTGAGTACGACTAGGGTATGACTACATTATCTGACATATTTTTTACTCATTTTAAATAGTATATAATGATAATGATGGTCATTGTTAGAAGAATTACACAACACAACCAGTATTTCGTTTCCAGGACATTTTTGATCTGATTTGATGTCTTTTTTTAATATGCTGAATCTGAAACTGGAATCTATTTTTTACCATTATGTCTAGATTTCAAGAAAGCCAAACCCCAACCCCACCAATTTTCACAGAATTTTCTTATTTCTTTATTGCCCACAAGGGACTAAACATAGAGGGGATAAACAAGGACAGACAAAGGGATTAAGTCGATTACATCGACCCCAGTGCGTAACTGGTACTTAGTTTATCGACCCCTGAAAGGATGAAAGGCAAAGTCAACCTAGGTGGAATTTGAACTCAGAACGTAGTGGCAGATGAAATACTGCTAAGCATTTCGCCCGGCATGCTAACGTTTCTACCAGTTCGCTGCCTTATTTTCACAGAATTTTCTATAAAAATGCTTTGTTTAATTGCGACATTTCATGCAAAACTTTCACAAGCTTGATGACCAAGGAATACCAGCTGAGCCAGAGGACGCCACAGATGATCTGGATTACCTTGGCACAAGCTCATCAGATCTATAGCTATTTGATCAAAATGAACTCAGTGAATCAGTAAGGGGGTTAGAATTATCAAAAGAATTTGCAGTTTTAGCATCTAAATTAAAGGGGAGAAGCCTTCTTAATGTAGGAACTAAAGTCCCCCTCAATCACACTAGGGATGCTGAATTTCTTTGAATCATCCTCATCATTATCATCATCATCATTTAGCTTCTGTTTTCCATGCTAGCATGGGTTAGAGAATTGAACAAAGTTCCAGTCTGATCTGGCATGGTTTCTGCTATTAGACACCCTTCCTAATGCCAACCACTCTAAGAGCGTAATGAGTGCCTTTCATATGCCATCAGAACAGGTACCTTTTACAGTGTCACCAGCATAGGTGTGTTTTACATGACAATGGTACTGTTCACCACTTTGACTTCACTTGGCTTGATGTGTCTTCTCAAGCACATCAAATCAACAAGGTCGCCATCACTTGTCATCATCTCCATGGGACTCAACATTGAAATACCATATTTCACCAACTCTTCTCCTGTCTTCCTGGGTCTGCCTCGTCCACAGGTTTCTTCCACAGTTAGAGATCACCACTTCTTTATTCAGCTCTCCTCATCCATATGCATCACAGGAAATGATGAGTTAGTGTATTGCACAAACACAAAGGGACTGCTTCAGAGGATGGAATTAGTGAAATATGATACAAGTGTTTGGTGCCTTTTTATTGATAACTTGAAAAGAAGTATTCTGCTTCATAATGGAAATATATTGACCTCTGATTTAGTTGCTCACTCTACAAGACTAGCAGAGAAACATGAAATCATGAAAGTAACAATAGAGGAAATTAAGCACTGCAATTATTAGTCTATGATATGCATGGACTTCAAGTTGGTCAATTTACTGTTGGGGCTGTGTGGTAAGAAATTTGCTTCCCAGCCACATGGTTCCAGGTTCAGTCCCACTGTGTGGCCCTTTGGGCAAGAGTTTTCTACTATAGCCTTGTGCCAATCAAAGCTATGTGAGAAGATTTGGTAGATGGAAACTGAAAGAAGCCTGTCATATATATATATATATATATATATATATATATACTTATGTATGTATGTATTTATTTGTGTGTTACCTTGAGCAAGTGTCTTCCGCAATAGGCTTGTGCTGATCTAAGCCTTGTGAGGGGATTTGATAAATGGAAACTGAAAGAAGCTTGTTGTATAAATGTGTGAGTGTGTGTGTGTGTGTGTGTGTGTGTAAATATATGTTTGTGTGTATCTGTTTATCCCCCACTATCACTTAACAACTGATGCTGGTGAGTTTATGTCCCTGTAACTTAGTGGTTTGGCAAAAGAGACCAATAGAATAAGTACTTGGCTTACAAAGAATGAGATCTGGTGTCAATTTCTTTGACTAAAACCATTTCAGGTGGCGCTCCTGCATAGTCACTGTAATATGACTGAAACAAGTAAAAGAATATCAAATAACTATGCTTTTAATATATGTGGGACAGCAGAGCAAGGGCAAAACATTGGGTGGTAAAGAATGGCTGCAGCAAACATTAGTTCCAGGGGCTTTTAATGTGTTTGAAGAGTCTTTAGTTTGACTAGAAAAACATTCTCCTCCCCTCATTCCATTCACACCTAGCATTATGAAGCAGTTTGTTAAAGCTCTGGATAATGGTGGATCATGCTTTCACTATATCTGCAACTTGTTTCCCAGTCTGAGCAATAAAAAGATAAAAGCTGGAGAATTTGTTGAAAAATGGGAACTGTAAATTCAGTAAATTGCATTGAAACAGCAATATGGAATATATTTGTAATATTTGTAAATGACTTTAGTTAACAACATGTTGGAGAACTTTCAAACGTTGGGAGCAAATACGAGTAATATCTCCACAGTTACTGTGGTAAACTCCATGTTAATCACAAGGGATAAGCAAGGAGTTTATTTCCATCTGGACATAAAATCAATGAAACAAAGGTTTCAAGGCAGACAGGACTTGCATATGATGGTGAACTATTGTTTGAATTTGTCTCATGAACTTCCTGAGGTTCAGTACTCATGAAAACCATCCAAATGCAAATCCATGGGAAATTAGTCATAGAGAATGAGGAAATTTGTCTGCAGAAAGTTAAAAGGTTTTACTACTTTTTCAGTAGAATTTTAAGAAAACATCCTGGTTTTGAAGAAAAACTAATTTTCTCATAAGCTGTTTTTTTTTTTGAGAAAAAGAACACGGAAATTCTATGGATCTTAAATTCTTGACATGGCAGTAATAAATGAATGTCATTTTTGAATTCTGTGAGTCAAATATCCCTTAGTTCAGTTTCAAGAATTTTGACAATAGACTTTTTTTATTTGGTTCTGTTTTGTGGATGGGATACCTGGCAATATTGCTTTCCATCTTTTCAGAGTTGATAAAATAATTACAAGTCAAGCCCTAAGATTGATGTAATTGATTCACTCCATCACCTAAAAATTCTGGCCTTATGCTTACATCAAAAAGCCATTATTAGAAAACAAGTGACTCTGCAATATAGATTTATGTCCTTTACATCCAGTTTTCAAAACCCAGCTTTGCAGCCGTTGCCAGTACCACCTGACTGGCCCTCGTGCTGGTGGCATGTAAAAGCATCCACTACACTCTCAGAGTGGTTGGCAATAGGAGGGGCATCCAGCTGTAGAAACTCTGCCAGATCAAGATTGGAGCCTGCTGCAGCCATCTGGTTCGCCAGTCCTCAGTCAAATCGTCCAACCCATGCTAGCATGGAAAGTGGATGGTAAACGATGATGATGATAAATAAGAACAAACACTAGTCAAGTATTGGTACAACACAGCAAATAGGTTGCATTATTACGATATTGAATAAAATGCTTTGTAGTATTTATTTCAGTTTGCTGTGTTCCTAGTTGAGCCCTTGTTAAGAATTTTGTCCTTTATACTTTCAGAGTAAATAAATGAACTTTGAATTGAGTGTAGTTGACTGACAGAATTGGTAGAGCATCAAATGAGATTTTTTACTGTAACTGTTCCATCTTTCTTTAATTCTGAATTCAATTCCTGTCTAGCCATGGCTAAACACCCAACAGTCGGAGCACCCTGTCTAATTTGCAATTAACCAGAGTAGACAAGTAGGTATACAGCCAACATAGATAAGCTGCCAATGGTTCTGAAATGATTTCATTCAAAAGATGGTCAATGATAAATAGTACTCCATCAGTTATGACAACAAGGGTTTCAGCTGATCCAATCACTGGAACAGCTGTCTCATGAAATTAACGTGCACATGGCTGAGTACTTCACAAATACATGTACCCTTAACATAGTTCTTAGGGAGATTCACTATGACACAGAGTGTGACAAGGCTGGTCGTTTGAAATACAGGTACTACTCATGTTTGTCAGCAGAATGGACACAAGCAACGTGAAATAAAGTGTCTTGCTCAAGGACATGACGTGTCACTGGGAACTGAACTCACAACATTATGATCATAAGTCAAATACCCTAACCACTAACTCATGTGACTTCATGGTCAATAATAGCTGATGAACAATTATAGGATTTACATACTCCCCTTTCAAAATGCAAGACATTGTGAATGTGTTAAATACTATTATTGCTTTGTATTTTAGGCTTAAAATATTTCTCAAAGCTGCAAACTAGAACTTTATATTCTGAGAAAACAGCACTAAAAGTGCAATAATTTCATTGTTTAATAAAATAGTTTAAGAGACAATTCTCTGTCATAGAATTTCTTTAAATTCAGTTCTAAATGGCACATACATGCTACTAGGTCTAATTTACATAAATATATTACACATTGATGTATTATCACAATGCAACATTTACTGTAGAAATAAAAATAAATTAAAACAATAAAACAATTATGTACATGATATGTATGTGTGTGTATATATATATATATATATATATATATATATATATATATTTGCAAGTATATCCATATTTGATTTGTTTTTATTTGCGTAAAACATCAAATAGATTATTCTGTTCAGCTCTATTAGATGCCAAAGAAAGTAGAAATCTTCCACAAATCTAATGAAGAATAGCTTGAGGAACTTGAGGAAGGCCAAGCAAGGCAGTAGTAGACAATTGTTTAATAAACTAATTGACCAATGCTTTGATAAATTATCTGAGACACATTAAACCAAGCAAGGTTACTGGCTAGTCAAAAGTGAAATGGACCTTAATGATCCTTCTAATTAGTGCACCATTTGATTTTAGATCTTCTTTTATATCTCAAAGAAAATCAAAACCTAATTGTGTCGTTATGGCAAACTGAATTTGTCTTTCATATTTGTATCAATGTTTTCGTATTGCTGTCTTGTATTCAACCTTTGTTCTGTCTTCATTCCATATTAGTAAGAAGGCTATTGGCAAATATATACAGTGTTCAGAATGCTCTGCAATATATGTTATACTACTATCGCTCTTTCAAATTATTCAAGTTCCAACAGCTATTTTTGTAGATATGTTTTTATGCATGTTGACATATATAAACATTATTTTGATACAAATATGTCTCTCATTGTTGCTGTTGTTTCTTTTTTTTTATCTACAATATTGATAGAATTACTCAAAGTTCTGAAAGAAACAATAATCAAAAATTACGATTTTTTTTTTTTTAATGGAAGCAAATTCTATTAATTAATGAAGTTTACATTATTCGAAATTCAAGTGCATATATAGTAAATATTAAAAAAAGAATGAAATATGCTTATAAAAAATATTTTTATTCTATTTTATTTTAGTACATTCTTTGATCATTTTGAGTGCTACAGAAACAAATAAGACACATACAAAGAAAAAGATTAAAAGAAAGAAGAACTAAATCACTTCTCTCATCTTGTTTAAAAACAAATTGAAAAAAAAATTCAGTAGAAAATAAAAGCAAAGTTTGTTTCGTCTTATGTTGTAGCTTAATGTTCTCTTTTCTATTATAATAAGTGTACTTTCCAAAATGACTTGGATGAAAGACAAATATACACTACAGCTGCTATGCACTTGTATGAAAATAATAATGTGTTAATAAGTATTGATACGTCACAGATTTTCTGGACACTGATGGTTTTGAATCTCTTTTAAATCTGGTAGAATTACAACTAGCCATTTCAAACTTTTGTACTTATCATATCAATTTACTCAGTGACTGCACATAGAGCAACAGTCAATGTGCTCTCCTTGTTCAAGCTGTGGCATTTGATGTTCAAGATGTGGTATTTGATGGTTATCTCCTGATAATAATTGTGCAATTATTTTGCACAAAATTTATCTTAGCAATAAATACTAAACAATGTACAAGTATCAATAGTCATGTAGAATGTAAGCACAATCAATGCTGATACAGGATATGTTCATTGAGTCAAATTAGACCGTGGTGTTTTGAGCTGAAGTGGTGAGATACTATTTAAAGAAACAAAAAAAAAACATTACTGAAATTCTACAAAAACAGATTCCAAGATGCTAATGAATATTAGAAAATCTGTGAGAGATTATAAGACTGTTAGGCATGATTGAGTGTGTACAGATTAAAGTGTGTACTTGATGATACCATAGAAATAGAACAGACTAAAGTGTGTACAGAGCTTAAATTAGGATATTGCAATTATAGTGAAGGATGGCTTCAAAGGTTTGAGAATTGACATGGAGTAAAATGACCCAAAAGTCAGCTGCTAAGTTTGTGGAAGCATTTGTTAAATTTGTTTTTGTTTGTTCCTTCTGGCTCATTAGGGCCGGTTTCCTGGTTTCCTTGGCATATAGGTTCCCCACCTAGATGGGATGCTGGTCCATCGCAGGTGAGCTGCAAGATGCAAGAGGAAAGAGTGAGGGAAAGTTGTGGTGAAAGAGTCAGCAGAAGTTCGCCATTACCTTCTGTCGGAGCTGTTTGGAGCTTACGTGTTTCGCTCATAAACACACACATTGCCCAGTCTGAGATTCAAACCCGTGATCCCTCAACTATGAGTCCGCTGCTTTAACCACTAGGCCATGTGCCTCCAAATTTGTTTTTAATGAGAACTAAATCATGAGCAGAAGAATTACAGAAAAAGCTGCATGGTATTAGGTAATGCTCACCTAAGAGGACCTTAATAGAAAAAGATGAAAGGCCAACAGAATTCAAACACTTTTAAGATATTTATCATAATAGTATACTCCAATGATACAGACACTCACACAGATGTAAGCAATAGAGAATAAGTAAAAGTAAATGCCCTTGAGCTTTAAGTGTTAAAATTTTTTCATTCATATACCAGGAAAATAAATAAGGCAGGAATATCCCTGAAATTACTGTATAGTGGTTTGAAAAGCATTTTGTGATAGATGCCAGAGCATATAGCATATTTGTAGCCCTATGACAAAATGAGAAAAAACTTTTGGACACCCAAAGTGAACTTCTGTGTAAGAATAATGATTTTACTGCACATTTGCTATCCAAGACGAAGGAATTCTGTATTATATGAAGATGAAGTGTCAAGAAGAGTCACTCACTTTTCAAGAAATGCATGGTATGGTAAATGCTTGCAAAAGCTATAAAGAGTACAAAGTAAAAGACATGGTTCGGTCCATTGCTTAGTGCTCAAGATTACGTGAAACTATCACTGCTATCATTAGAATGGCTGGCATAAGTTGTGGCCTGTCTTATTGTTCATGAATTCTCTTTATAGAAATGTTGATAAAGGTTTATAATAAAAAATACTGAAAGATGCATTGAAATTTTATTCTGATCAAATTCAATGTTTGAATCTAAGAGAGAACATTTGGGCATGGTTTGGGCATGAACATGCTGGAAGAAAATTTGCATACTCTGATCAACTTTTGTAAGCTGTGAAATTTCGGTGGAAAAATATTGAGATTTTTTTGAAATAAAACACTATGATGGTTTGCCCCAAAGATCAGACACCTTAAAAAAGCAGAGGGTATGCCATTCCAGATAAATTTGTAGAGGTAATTCTGGATGTTCTTTTATTTTATGAGTTTTTGATAAGTAATAAAATATTTAATAAAAAAAAAGTTTAAAAATCGATTTGGTTGATGTTTGTTAGATACAAGCATGGTTGCATAACTAAAAAGTTTGTTTACCACTATGAGGTACTGGGTTCAATTCTACTGCATGGTATCTTAGGCTAGTGTTTTTGCCTTTGTCTGAGATTGGCTAAATCCATTGTCTGGTTTAACACCACCTAAAGCTTTTGGTATCTTTAGCAGAGTTTACTTTTTGCAAGCATTTGGGCCAGATCGCCAATTTGAGAATAGCTTCCTTCTCTCTACTTTCCATTAGTCTCAGAAGCCTTATAGAAGTTTATTGACACTGTCATTCTCCTTGGCTAAAAGACAAAAATAAATTTTAACACCTGTGAATAAAACTTTTAAAATCCATTAGTGTTAATGAAAATTATTTTCAATGTGGGCAAGGTTATTACTCTAAAATTTAAGTTAACTAAAAGTTATTAAATGGAAATATGTAGTGGAGCATAGGGAATCCTGAAAATTTCTGCCTGCTATATTTAAACCACTAATCTCCATTCAGATAGAGCTACTGATATCATTCTGAATTACTTAATTGATTTACTTTCTCACTTGATACGATTACTCTAGAGCAAGAGAAGCTGTTCAGCAAACCTTCTTCCTATCTCATTCCTTTGAAATAATTCTGTTGTCTTGGGAATTGATGTACATTTATAATTAATATATTTTTGCACTATTGTCTCTTGAGAAATATTTAGTGTATGACTCTAAGGCAGATACATTATATAGATTATATAGATTAGTAACTGTAGTCAAAGCAAAATATGTTCTTATTGGTCATTGTAACAATATTTGATCATGTAAGATAAATTAAGTCAGAAAATTTAGAGATAATTTAATTTCTAACATTTTTGATCTGAATTTTCACCTAACTTATTCAGCTAGTTCTTTGAAAATATAGTTTTCCATATTGTCTGGTTCTTAGCAAATATAGTTTTCCTTACTCACTCACCAGTCTTTAAACATCAAGCACATCAGCTGATGAATTCACTAGCTTTTAGTCTTTCAGTAATATATGTAGAAGATGCCAGTAGAATTACAGATACTTGATATCAGTGGGTTTAGGAATATGTAATGCCATTCAGGTATGTTCTAATATGTTCCATTAAACTCTTTAATAGGCTTTAGTGGTCAAGTCAATTCCTTCATGATTAAATTGTCTCTAAATTAATAAGGGTGTAAATAAAATAATATTCTACTACTTTTTTAACAGATTCATCTTTTAGACAACAACTACCAAGGCAAATTTTACTGAGTATAAAGGGGAAGAAGAGGGACAAATTAAAATGCAGGAAGCTGTTTTCATTGATTGTACCAATGTCTGTCATTTTGGTGGAAGCACTCCGTCGGTTACGACAACGAGGGTTCTGGTTGATCCGAATCAATGGAACAGCCTGCTCGTGAAATTAACGTGTAAGTGGCTGAGCACTCCACAGACACATGTACCCTTAACGTAGTTCTCGGGGATATTCAGTATGACACAGAGAGTGACAAGGCCGGCCCTTTGAAATACAGGTACAACAGAAACAAGAAGTAAGAGTGAGAGAAAGTTGTGGTGAAAGAGTACAGCAGGGATCACCACCATCCCCTGCCAGAGCCTCGTGGAGCTTTAGGTGTTTTCGCTCAATAAACACTCACAACGCCCGGTCTGGGAATCAAAACCGCGATCCTATGACCACGAGTCCGTTGCCCTAACCACTGGGCCATTGCGCCTCCCTGTCATTTTACAATGGCACACACACATATTATTGTTGGTAATCTCTTAGGATCAAGAATGATTGTGCACTGGGTTAAAATTTTATGGACCGGTATGTGAATACATAGGCCAGTGTAAGGCTCATAAGTTTGTTAAGTTAAGTTACGTTAAGTTAATTTTTTGGCTCAAAAAGCAAAAAGCAAGGCCATGTAGGAGGACATGGAGTTATGTGCAGGGAGGGTGTTCATGCAAAGAGTTCAGGCCATTTCTGGTCAAGAGAGACATTGAACCGAGTGGTCGTCGGCATCTTCACTATCTTGTCCGGCAGCTTATTCCATGAATCCGCAACCTGGACGGAGAAAGCCCTTCTCCTTCGATTGAGATGAAATCGTTGCAGATAGAGCTTTTCGGAGTGACCCCGCAGCCGACGCTCTGGTTGCAAACTGGACATTTCTTGTCTCAGGGAAGAAGAGGTACTGAATTGATCACTGTGTGCTGCTTTCAATGTTTACATTTATCATTGTAAAGCTATCTTCATGATGTATCAACGTGTCAGACTCAATCAAAGATTATCTGTCTCTTCTCTCCTTGGTTAATCACTGATAGTTTGCACTCATATGCATTGATGCCACACTTTCTCAATTATCTTCTAAATAGCTTTTCAATCACTTTTTTCTGCTTGATGTGTGATATCATTCATTCATCTGTGAGTAAAATAATTTTGTTGCAAGCAATAGTCTGCCATTCATATGACATGGCCAGCTCTTCAAAGCTGATGCCATGTAATAATCCTTTCTACAATAGGCCCAAGACCTGAAATTTTATAGGAGGAGAATAGTCAATTACATCAACATCAATACTCAACTGGTACAATCTATGTGTTCTATAGAGTCAAGTAATAATCTAATGGTGAAATTTGTTGAAAATTTTGTTAAATTTCCATTATACATGTTGTAGCAAGTGACTTGAAGTGGAAGGTATGTGGGTTCAATTTCTAGGTGAAAAGAAACTCACTTCATGTATACCAGCAGTGTGCCTCTTATAAAGTATGAATATAGCCATACCATTTTCATTTGAAACACTGGGCTTTTAATTTGTACCAAATAAACCAGTTTTTATCACCACCATGAGTACACTCAGAAATGCCTCAGACTCACCCTCATAGCTATTCCTTCCCAATGCTCACACACATATACCAAAATGTTGTCTTACAACCAGCACATTAAATCAGAATAGGAAAGTGAAGTAGTAATTTCTCAGTAAAAAAGAAACATTGGACATTAAATAAAATGATACGGAGCAAAAAAAATTCTACATATTTTTAACGCATAATCTATAATAAGAAACATCATAACATATATGTACGCAGACTAACACACACAAGCATGCGCAGATGCACACACACACACGCAAAACATTCAATATATTACTAAATAGTATTATATAAAAAATATAAAATCACACGAAAATAGAGAAAAAAAAACAATGATGGAAGTATCATTTTGTAACTTACAAAGGTATCTACGAATATTGAATTGAAAATCACAATGATAAGACAAATCCTAAATGAATATTCAATTTAAGTATTTTCTGGCTTTTTGCTGCTGCTGCTACTGCTGCTGCTGTTGTTGTTGTTGTTATTGTTGTTGCTGTTGTTGTTATTGCCATAGTGTATTCACCAGCATAAAGTGATTATCATATGAAAATGGTGTTATACTATTATATAATATCTTAGTTATCAGTAATATATTCAGAGAATAAAAGTGTTTCACTATATATATGTGTCTTTGTGCACATGTACACACACACACACTCACACACACATTCATATACAGACATGCGTGTATGTGAGTGTGTGTGTGTGTATATATATATATGAAATCTCTGTGCGAGGTATAATAAATCTCACACACACACACACACATATATAAATATATAGGTATATATATATATATATATATATATATATACATATATATATTATATATATATATATATATGTCTGTGTACATATACATATATATATGTATATATACACATACATATATATTTATATAAATACATATAGATGTACATGTATGTATACTTATATATGTGTGTGTATATATATATGTATGTATATATATATATATGTATATATATATGTATATATGTCATATATGCGTATACATACACATATACAAGTCACTGACATGTGTGTGTATGTGTGTGTGTGTAATATCTTATATATATTTTTATATCATATATACATATATGTTAGTGTGTATTGACACACACACACATGTACACAGAACATACACAGATATATTATATACCCACTCATACATGCTCATAGAGACATACACACATACACACATACTATTCAGCACATACAATTATATTCTGATCAATGCTCTCTTACAAATTTTTATTTCTTGTTTTTTACTTCATAAAATCATATATTTCTTAAAAATATGAAAAATCAAAACAATCTCTGCCTCTAAAAACAGTGGCATAGAACTATTCTTAAACCAAAGTTTATTTTCTCTTTTATTTATTTCCATTCTCTTAAACTACATTACTACAAATAACAGCATCAGTCATCATAAACTGTAAAGATAGGAGGCTGAAGCTATTCTTTGGTGATGCAAAATTAATTGATAATTATAAGAGAAAGAAATAATCTATTTCTATAAAGCTGATTTGAATAACAGAATTAAACACCGAGATATATTGTTGCTTTGTTTCCTGAATCTCTCCACATGTTGCATTGTTTTACTTTTGTCTTGGATGTCGTTGTTGTTGTTGCTGCTGCTGCTGCTGCTGTTTTTGTATGGTTATCTATGACCCTTTACATAGCGTCTTAGACTACTGGAAGGGAGGGTTGATGGTTATTGAAAAGAAAGTCCTGGTTCAGATTCTTGTAACAAAGTGGGCTACATCATTAGCCCCCATAAGCCAATTGAAGGGGTTCAACTGGGCAGGAGTTCAAGTCTGCTGTCATTTTTTAAGCCCATGAGGGGACATCACTTGCCCTTTAAGAAACAAGAAATGGTTCAGCATTAAGCAGATGAACTCTCAGAACAGCTCTAAGAACAGAAGAACATAGAAAGCTTCTTAAATAAAAATTATGTTACAATATTTGATTTTAAATATAAACACTTGAAAATGAAAGATTTTATTTTATAAAACCAGGTTGGGATCAAGTAGTTTGGTGTCCTTTCTTTTGTAAGGTGGTTGTGTGTGACATGAGGAAGATTTTGCTGCTATTTCAAATAAGTTGAATTATCATTGATAAGCATCCTCATTGAATGGCAGGTGGAGTGTAGTTGATTAAATGAACTTAGTGTTTCACTGCCTCTTTATCAAAGGCAAACAGAGGAATGAAAACTGAAATTGACATCAATGTGAATTGAACTTAAAAAAACAAAAGAAGCAGCAAACTAGAAGGCCAAAAATCGTAACTTTATGCTGTCTGGGCCATCTTTTTTATTATACCACCAAAGTTAAAATAAAAAATAAACCCATCAAATACTTGTTTTGTTGAATGGAAAAATTATTTTGAATTGTGTGGGGACTAAACTCAGAAAACACTAAGTTGAAAATTTAAAATCTGTTAGAGATTTTCTTTTTTTTTGTAATATTATTCAATGACTTAATTAGCAATATGCATGGCTTCTACAGATCCACTAAGACTTTTCCATAACATTACTCTAATATCATGTATTGAAAAAATACCCATGTTTTCATGCTAAACTGGTTTCAGTATTTGAATATCCCATATTTTTTCATTTGATAGATTTTATGGAGACATGACCTACAATGTTCATTGATAGAACGAGGCATCAGACTATAGAGAACCAGCAGATACTTAATTCAACAACCTACTATGAGAATTAATGACTTGATAATCCATTTGGTGATAGCCATATGGCCCTTTTTATGAATCATATCCAAGACAAGCCAGGTTGCCAAAGCCCATTCTTCTCCCCATAAAGAGTAGAAATTAGCATTATAAGACAGTTAGACATGAACATGAATCCCTTGCCAAATTTACAGTGTAGGCAACCTTAGTTGAATCCATGTCTTAACGTGGGTCATCTGGAGTTATATCCCCTGTTCACCTCGTTAACAACGAGGTGGCGCTCGTGAGATAGGGATAAAAAAGACATGCAGAGCCAAGAACGGCCTCTTTTGCTGACCAAAGCGGCCTGCTGCTAACTGCATTGTCTCCCTCTCTGCTACTGGACTACCCCGTGTTGATGTGAATTGTGTTGAATCCACTATACCAGTCATGGAAGGCGGCAAAATGAAAACCTTTTCTTATTCAACTTCCATTCTGCTCTGTTAAATGTTAACATACAAGCTGTGTATGAATGCTCTCCTCCCGGATTGGAATAAATATACTATGTAGATGAAGGCTTCGAAAACTCATACGAATTGTTGTTTCTCACTGGATTAATTCCTACAGCTATCAGAAGGCTGTGTGTTCATATCATGTTGGGGTCACCACTTTAGCGAGCTTTTAGCCCACTAATTTAATATATATTTCTTTACTACCCACAAGCGGCTAAACATAGAGCAGACAAACAAGGACAGACAAATGGATTAAGTCGATTACATTGACCCCCAGTGCGTAACTGGTACTTAATTTATCGACCCCGAAAGGATGAAAGGCAAAGTCGACCTCGGCGGAATTTGAACTCAGGACGTAACGGCAGACGAAATACGGCTACGCATTTCGCTCGGAGTGCTAACGTTTCTGCCAGCTCCCCGCCTTTTAATATAATTTAATTTAATATAATGTCCGGTCATCCTTCGATAGCTGTAGGAATTAATCCAGTGAGAAACAACAACAATTCGTATGAGTTTTCAAAGTTTTCATGTACATGGTATATTTATTCCAATCCGGGAGGAGAGCATTCATACACAGCTTGTATGCTAAAGCTGCATCAATACTGCTTAAAGCAAAACATTCCCTTCGCACCTTGCAGCACTTCTTATTTACACCTATAATGACTGTAAGGTTCAAGAGATTAAAGTCTTGATCATGGATACAACTAACTGCTAGTGACAGAAAATAGGTATATAGCCTCTTGTTTGTTACTCTAGTAATATTTGCATAGATTTGAATTATTTCATATGGAGAGATACTCCAAAGAGAAGGTCTTGCTTGGCTTCATATCAGCTGAGTCTTAGAAGTACTTAGAACAAAATATAACCAAATTTGAAGGATTTTTAACATTTTAAAGAAATGATAAATGATATAATGGTCATGGTAAGGGAAATTGACAGGACAAGAGAAATCAATAAGCATTTTAGAAGGACAAAAATATATTAATAGGAATGGATTTGATCTTAGCCCTTTAGCACTTCCTCTATTTCTTTTGCCAAAAGAAATACTTAGAAATAACATGTGAATTTTAAGTGCTGAGACTCTCAAAGCTGTCATTCATTTTTAAAAAGGAATTTCAATTGATAGGTTAATAGTTTTGGCACCACAAGAACTACACTGCCTTTTGAGAAATCCCATTACACTCTGATCTTTGTGCAAGATAGTAAACAAAAAAAAACAAAAACAAAAATACAATAGAAAATACTTTTAGAAAGCAAAGAGAGCAGAACAGTAGAAAGTTTGTAGGTAATTTCGGTGAAGTTTGTTGTATTTATGAACATCTTGATCATCATTGTAATTGGTATTTTGAACAAAGTCTGTTGCTTTTTCAAGTATGGTGCTTGGATTTAGTGTAGAATGTAAATGATTTAAGGAGCCCCATGAGGTTTTTAAAGGCAGATGCATCTTTCCGGTTTATTTATGTTTATCAGATAAGAGATAAATTTAACTCTGGATAGAATGTCAATCTTTTGAAGGTATCAAATCCCTTAAAACCAGAATGGAGACATGTAAGATTCATGTGTATATCATTCAGATATTCAGTGTAAAAATAAAGAAATTATTATGAAAAACAAAAAGAAATTTTTTTTTATTTCAAAATTGTTGAACAATCAACTGAAACATGAATAAAAAACTGTTTTATTGAATTTATAGTTTTATGTAAAAAAAAAAAAGAAGTTAAACAATAAATGTTTAAATGTCTAAGTTGAACTTGTACATGTTCAAGAATAACACCTTGCGATGCTTGAATATCAAAAAGATCAAAATATTCCTGTAAGTAAATATTGAGAGATGTTTTTTGTTTTATTTAAACATTAGGTAAATAATCTGAAAATTTATATTCTAACATGTTGAATAATAATTAATCTCTTGCATACACACACGCACACACACACACACACACACACACACACATACACAAACACACACACACACACACACACACACACACCACACACACACACACACACATGCACACACACACAAGTGCATACAAAGACATAACTTGCTGCCTGTGATTCCAAGTAAATATTACACTAACAATAAACATTAGCTTGCTATAGAACACATAGTACAAGATAACTGTGGACAACTGAAAAGTCTCTAGAGTAAGGAAATGTCGGTGAATGCTAACAGAATGTAGGTAAGCAATCAAATGTATTATTCACTATTCATGTGTTGGATAAGTTTGCTGTTTGAGATTTTTCTACGAATTCTGCATCATTTTATCAGAAGACAACATCTTTATAATCAATTGTCTATAACGGCTTAAATTCTATGGACTATCAAACTTATCTTCTGTATATTTGTCTGCTGCACTTCATTTTGATTGGTTGGCACAAATCTTCTTATATATATTTGTTCGATTAGATTTTAACTCAATGTATGAAGATTTACATATATCCAGCAGACAGGTACATTTCTACCTCTACCCATTGTAGTTTTCATAATCAATTGCAGTTTCATAGTGGCATGATTAGTTCTGACAAATGCTGGGATTTGAACTCAGAATTCCTAGGTGGAATTCTGTCTCACGTTGCAAAGAGCTGGAATGGGGACTGCAAGGAATCACACCGGATGCTCTAACAATTCTAAAAACATACAATCTCTGACTGTTTCTTTCTAAATTGACCATAGGACAATGAAAGCGAAGTTGTTATTGGAGCTATTTGAACTCAGAGTGCCAGAAACCAGAACAAATATTAAAAGTCTTTAACTTAGATCCAGCTCAACAGCAATGATAAGAAGGAGGAGGGGAAGGATGCTGATGACAGCGATGACATTGACAATGACGAACATGATGGTGATGATAATGACAACATATATACATGTAATTAAGATGGCTTTGCATTCACAGCTTATGCATATGACAGCAAAATAATCTGCTACACTTATTGTGCTGTCTAACCCCAAATCAGCTCTTTTTGAGCCAATAAAAGACATTCCAGCTGTGACCATCTTATCTTTTGTTTTGTTTCTTTTTAAATAAACTGTATCTGGTATTCTTTATTCTTTTTATTCTTTTACTTGCTCCAGTCATTTGACTGTGGCCATGCTGGAGCACTGCCTTTAGTAGAGAAAATCGCCCCCAGGACTTATTCTTTGTAAGCCTAGTACTTATTCTATTGGTCTTTTTAGCCGAACCGCTAAGTACCTGTAAACACATCAGCATCGGTTGTCAAGCGATGTTGTGGGATACAAACAGACACACAAACATATACACACACATACATATACATATATACGACGGGCTTCTTTTAGTTTCCGTCTACCAAATCCACTCACAAGGCTTTGGTCGGCCCGATGCTATAGTAGAAGACACTTGCCCAAGGTGCCATGCAGTGGGACTGAACCCAGAACCAGGTGGTTGGTAAGTAAGCTACTTACCACTGAGCCACTCCAACGTCTATACTTAATATATACTTCCTTTTTCTTCACATGTTAAATTGTGATTTGAGAGAGATTTAGCATTCATTTCTCGCAAGCTGATTCACAACCTAAATGCTCTCTCTCACACAGAATCCTTTGTAATTGTATTGTCTCTACTCTGCTTCAAGTCAAACATCTAAGCTTGCTTATTAAGTGTTTGCTTCAACAAATTCCTGGCTTTATTCATATACCTAATAGTTGACTAGTTAGTGCAAGGATGATTAGACATTTCTTAAAACCAAATTAGCTACTATAATAATTATAGAGACAATTCAGGGAAGAAGGGATTTTCTTTAGTGCTGTCAGAGCTGACACAACCTTTTTAATGTTAGTGAATGAATGAATGGAGAGATTATAGGTTAGAAAGGTCCTACAAAATAGAGAAATTGCACTGGGGAGGATTTTGGAAAAATTAATGGAAATGGTTATGTAGATAACTTAAATTTGATATTCATATGCATCCAACTATGAAGAAGATACATAAATACTCCATTATCAACTTGGGAAAAGTTTGATAATAGAATATTTTATAAATCATCTAAATTCAGAAAACTGGCTTCACCTTGGCAGAAGAAGATACATGAATTGATGTGTGTGTAATCCCAGCATTACTTCTATTTCTCTTATCTTTTGTTTTGTTTCTTTTTAGTATTCTACCATTCCTTAGCCAATTTAGGCATTAACTGGAATATAATACTTTTAAGATAGTGTAAATTTTTTTTCTATCTGTTAGTTCAAAACATACTTATGGATAGAGATATTAAAAATATAAAAATATTACTTGTTAAGGTTTGCTAAAGCACACTGCTAACACAGTAGAATACAGTATTGACTTATAAAAATGTTTAATATTCTCTATAGGTGTTAGAGTGGCTGTGTGGTAAGTAGCTTGCTTATGAACCACATGGTTCCGGGTTCAGTCCCACTGCATGGCACCTCGGGCCGACAAAAGCCTTGTGAGTAGATTTGGTAGAAGAAAACTGAAAAAGCCCGTCGCATAGGCGCAGGAGTGGCTGTTTGGTAAGTAGCTTGCTTACCAACCACATGGTTCCGGGTTCAGTCCCACTGCGTGGCACCTTGGGCAAGTGTCTTCTACTATTGCCTCGGGTCGACCAAAGCCTTGTGAGTGGATTTGGTAGATGGAAACTGAAAGAAGCTCGTCGTATATATGTGTGTGTGTGTTTATGTGTTAGTGTTTGTCCCCCCCAACATCACTTGACAATCGATGGTGGTGTGTTTACATCCCGTAACTTAGCGATTTGGCAAAAGAGACCAATAGAATAAGTACTAGGCTTACAAAGAATAAGTCCTGGGGTCGATTTTCTCGACTAAAGGTGGTGCTCCAGTATGGCCACAGTCAAATGACTGAAACAAGTAAAAGAGATATATATATATAAACTTGCCTCGTCTGGCACCTGTGTTGGTGGCACATAAAATCACCCATACACTCTCGGAGTGGTGGCGTTAGGAAGGGCATCCAGTGTAGAAACACTGCAGATCTGACTGACCTGGTGCAGCCTTCGAGCTTGCCAGACCCAGTTGAATGTCCAACCCATGCTAACTGGAGCGTGACGTTAAACGATGATGTGATGATGATGACAATATGTTATGTGTGTGTGTGTGTATAGATTTGTGTGTCTGTGTTTGTGCCGCCAACATTGCTTGACAGCTGATGCTGGTGTGTTTACGCCCCTGTAACTTAGTGGTTCAGCAAAAGAGACCGATAGAATAAATACTATGCTTACAAAGAATAAGCTCTGGGGTCAATTTGCTTGACTAAAGGCGGTGCTCCAGTATGGCCACAGTCAAATGACTGAAACAAGTAAAAGAGTAAAAGAGAAAGAGTAGAGTAAGGTGGTGAGCTGGTAGAAACTATAGCATGCCGGGTGAAATGTTTTGTCTGTCTTTATGTTCTGAGTTCAAATTCCTCTGGGGTTGACTTTGCCTTTCGTCTTTTCGGGGTCGATAAATCAAGTACCAGTTGAGTACTGGAGTTGATCTAATCGACCGGTCCTCTCCCCAAAAATTTTAGACCTTATGCCTAGAGTAGAAAAGAATATTCTTTATAGTATATTATATTGGACATACTGTATTTCACAGCACATAACCCAGTATATCGTTCATTGTTATCACAGTTGTTATAGATATCCAACCTCAAGTTAGCATTAATTCAAACATAGTGTTAATGTTATAGGTTTTATCTCACTGTGAACAAAGAAACTGTGGCCAATCTGATTGGTTTCTATTTTACTTAGACTCAAGGGCTAAGGGTCATTCTTTTGCTTTTACTAGATATTAATAAAATATATATACTCATGTTTTGAGTTCTCGTATTCCTGTTTGCATTGGAAAAATTATATATATAGACAGATATGTGTGTGCGTGTATTTTTGTCTATGTTTGTCCTCCACCATCACTTCATAAATGGTGTTGGTGTATTTATGTCCCCATAACTTAGCGGTTAGGGAAAAAAATAAAGGGACCAATAGAATAAGTAACAGATTTAAAAACTAATAAGGACCAGGGTAGTGGGGCAATACATTCAACTGAAATTCTTTGAGGTGGTGCCCCAATTTGGTCATGTTTTTATGTGTGAGACCATTTAAAGATTATGAGAAAAGAAAAAAGAAAAGAATGGAAAGAAAGAAAGAAAGGAAGAAAGAAAGAGGGAAATATATCTAAATTGGGATTGTGTGCTAAATACTTTTGACTCATTGTAACAATGACACATTGTAGCAATGATGATGAGAAGCAAATTCAAAAAGAACCTTCAACTTAACTGTAACTGTTTGAAGACAGATAAAAATGTCAATATATTGTTAGCTTTGCAATAGACACAGTTCAGCTACCTGTTTAAATTGCTTATTAGTTAGTTATACAGTACATACATCTGCAGCTGACAGCAGTGAAATATAACATCCTACAGCAAATATTTACAGCTAGTTTGATTGAATCTTTGAAACTTAATTGTCTTTGACAAGGATGCAATACTGCACTAGTGACATGATACAAACTTAAAATCCTTAATCCAATTTACCTTTTGGCATCTTAACGACTTGTCTCACTGTGACACTCTAACAATACATTGGAATTTTGGCACCACAAAGACACAAAACCAATTTCTCAATTACTGCAATACAGAATTTAATTTTTTACTTTTATTTTTATTTCATTTATTTTTTTATGCGCTTTTGGTCTTCGAATCTGCAAAGAATTTTACCTTTGCTTTCCATCCCACTGGAGTCAATAGAATAAATACCTGTAATGTCCTTTGGTAAATTTATTCCATTGTTTTACATTATTCTTGACAGCAGTTGGCCTTGGACTTTATTAAATGTACTTGAGAGTAGAATTTAATTAAGAAAAAAAGTGTTATTGTTAAACAACAGTTCAACCTTGACTGAGAAGATTTATAATCACAGGTATTCCAACCATGACCATCTTAATTCTATGTGTATCCAGAATAATATTTTCAATGCGTTTTTCATTTTGGAAGTGAACACACTGTGATTTAAGAAATATTTTCCTGCTGTTTCTTACAAACTGAAGGACCACGTCGAGGATCTCTCATATCCTGGGAGTAATGAGCAAGAAGAAACAGTAGAATTATTATGGGCATTAATTCTTGTTCTCTTTGAATTCTTTATTTTCTCCCTCTTTCTGAAATCAACAAAATAATTACTAGTCAGAGTTATTTAGCTCCTGTGTCAACCTTCTGTTCAAACATACTTATGGCTAAAGATATTCCAGTCATGATTATCCAGTTTTATTTTCAGACATATCTTGGATTTAATTCTCCAAATTATTCTTTTCTTTCAAATAACAGGATGTGATGTTAAGGTGAGTTGGTCCCTATTTATGTTTCTAATTGATTATTATCTAATATACACATGTTTTCATTTTCCTACTTTCCTCTGAGAAAGTACAAATAAGCCAAAAATATTTGGAAAGGTCTTTTGATAGTTTGAAATAAATATTAAACACCATTAAACTGAAATACAATGTAATTGTTATGTTATTTAACCTCAGGTGTGAAATGATAAAGCATTCCTATTTTGAAACAATATTTCAAATAGGACCAAACAGGGCTACTTTTATTCAAGTAGTGAATAATCGTCGTCATGATGATGATGATGATGATGATGATGGCATGGGTTGAATGGTTTGATCAGAGCTGACAAGCTGGAGAGCTACACTAAGCTCCAGTTTGATTTGGTATGGTTTCTATGGCTAAAAACCCTTCCTAACACCAACCACCTCACAAAGTATGCTGAGTGCTTTTACATGACACTGGTACAAGCGTTTTCTATGTGGCACCAGCACAAGACTCTTGCAGATCAATTCTCTTCACCAGGGAACCAGCCTGAAGACTTCTGCTGTGAAGTACAGGTCTTCTTGAGTACAGCAAGGTGCCAGGTATCTCAGTCAATCATCATCCCATCTGAAAGGTTCAGCATGAAGCTAAGACTGAAATTATCCACTGGGTCCTACTAAGTGTGATTTGAAGAAGGGAAATGTGGCTGCTACTTATGGCATGTCAAGGGACCACATACAAACCCCATTTTTAGCTAATTTACTTAACCATATTCTTGCCCTGTTAAACATTGACCACATGCCAAAGTCAATACAAAGAAAATCAATGTCATAACTTATTTGATGGGTTTCATTTGAGAAACAAAGAATCTTCATTATTATCAAAGATATTACATTATATATCAGGAAAAATCAGGAGAAATCAGGAGAAAGGAAGGCTGTATTTGATAAAACAACAACAAAAAAATAAAGTAAAGCAAAAAAAAAGTAAAATTAAAGAAGAAAATGTTATTGGCAATGTCATCTTGGCCATTAACTTTCTGACATCTCAGCCATTAGTGTATATAATGTAATAACACTATAGTAAAACATTAAAAAGTGACAAATTTCTCAGAGAGATAAGGGAAAATATACTGTGCGCACACACATACACACAGGCATATACAGAGATGCAAACACACTCGCAGAGAATATATGAGTGTGTATATGTATTTATGCATACACATATATATATCTATGTATCTATATCTATATAAATGAATATATGCATATATATATATATATATATATATATATATGTATATGTGTGTGTTCGTGTGATCATATACATACATATATTTAGAAATGTATGTATATATGTATGTGTATCTGTGTATGCATGTGTGTGTGTGTATATTCCATACTCTGTATGTACATGTGTGTATGTAAATCATTCTCTCTACATAGATATATACATATAGATACTTAAGCATATATATATATGTGTATGTGTGTGTGTGTGTGTGTGTGGGTGTGTATGCATATAAATATAACTATATATAAATATATACATATAACAAAAATATGTGTGTGGGAGTGAATACACATATATATATATTATATACATGCACACTCACACACACTCACACACACACACACACACACACATATATATACACATATATGCATATATATATAAATATATATATATATATATATATATATATATATATATATATATATATATGCAAACATACCGATACATAAACTGTGTATATATGATGTTTGGTTTCCAAATAAAAATTTAGATTACTTAGTCTGTCAATAAGTGACCAAACCAATATTAACAAATCTAGATATTAATCTTATATATTTAACAATTTGTCATCAAACCAATCTTTTTTTGCCCTAACATATTATCTTTCTGAAACATTTCCTTATTTTCATATTTCAAAGAAGCCAACATTCACCAGGAATTTTGTTACTGTAGGAAACCATAAATACAAGTAACAACTCTTGTAATAGTATTAAGAGGATATTTCTGTCGAATGTTATTCAAACTTAAAGGCTAAATTACTCATTGTTTTTATCATTGTTTATTTTCTGCAGCAACCGGTCTATACAAAGAAAATTTTACTTAATACATAAGAGTATTGTATGTTAAATATTTGGATGCTATTTCTTATTTCTTTATATTGCCCACAAAGGGCTAAACATAGAGGGGACAAACAAGGACAGACAAAGGGATTAAGTCGATTGCATCGACCCAAATATGTAACAGGTACTTAATTTATCCACTCCGAAAGGATGAAAGGCAAAGTCGACCTTGGCGGAATTCGAACTCAGAACGTAATGGCAGATGAAACATCGCTAAGCATTTCGCCCAGTGTGCTAACGTTTTTGCCAGCTCGCCGCCTTATTTTGAATGCTATTTCTATTAGGCCAAGCATCCATATATGTGCATCTTCATTGCCTTCTTTTTAGAGATTGCTTGACTTGCTTTAGTCAATCCTCCAGTTGAAAGTATTCCAGTCAACACAAATACCTGTTATGTCCATTTCAAACAACTAATTTATTCATTGTACATAGTTTGTTTTCTTAGAAGAAAAGGGCACCCTAAGAAGGGAGGTAGCCGACAAATCTAGTTGGTTGAATGATTATGCTGAGGTTAATTGTGGGCTTGAATAAAAATATTGGCTTATAATTTTGATGAGATTGAACAAGCAGTTTCAGAATCAACTTGATGATGTTCGAGTATAGCAAATGCTTTGATCTGAGAGTGTGTGTTAAAATAAACCAACTGCAGCATCGAGACAAATATGTGTGTCTGCATATAGATATATTTAAATACATACATATACATACATAAAAATATGTATGTATATATATATGTATATATATATATATATATATATATATATATATATATATATATATATATATATATGTATGTATATATATATATATATATATATATTATATATATATATATACAAATGAAAGAATGGAGTTGAACGACGATTTTAACAAAATTCCTTTACTCTCGACACATGTTTCGAAGGCTGCATATTCCTAATTCCGAAGGAATAAAGGGTGCATTATGCCGCCATCTCATCAGGAAAGACAAGGAACTTATGTCAGCACCGATGGCAGCATAATGCACCCTTTATTCCTTCGGAATTAGGAATATGCAGCCTTCGAAACATGTGTCGAGAGTAAAGGAATTTTGTTAAAATCGTTGTTCGACTCCATTCTTTCATTTATTCATAGTTAAAAAAAAACACACAAATTTACACACGAGAACACGGGATCCCTGCCCTTGGCATATAGCTTCAACCATGTTTTCTGACGTGAGTTTGCTACCCAGGTATCGGTTAACCGAATTATCCATACTAGGATAATTCATTCACCTTCTTATATATATATATATATATATATATATAAACTTATCTTTATTAATACACAACTATGAGAGAGAATCCACTATGTGGACGCTCTTACACTAGATATAGATCCGCAAAGGGACTCAACCACTAAGAATTGTTCTCAAGAAATAATTCAGCAAACCAAGAACGTAAACGAGCAGGACAAATGAAAAATAACGAACATATAGATTAACCCCATGAATTATTTCTTGAGAACAATTCTTAGTGGTTGAGCGTTCATATAGTGGATTTCTCTCATAGTTGTGTATTAATAATATTTACTGATTCTCAGTCTTTTATACGCTAGGCCACTGGTGTTTAAATTGATGTTATTAAATTAATATCCAATTTTTTCACCCTCTTTTTGACTTTAATTATACATCTTTATGTATACACACACATAAACACACACACAAACACACACATACACAAACACACTCACATATATAATGTATTTATGTCTATCAATATAATGATTAAGTAATTACAAGAAAACAAGGAAGATTTATTCAATGATAAATATTCTGACAATTGTTTCTAAGCCATGATCACTTCATCAGAAAATGTAGCATGAATTAATGATCTTACATTTTCTCTGATGAAGTGGTTATGCTACAGAAACAATTGCAAGGCGTTTTTTTAATGAGTAAATCTAACATGCTGTTCTTTGATTCTATAATCATTGCATTGCTCTGTGGATATGACAACCTCTTCACACATGTCACAGAATTATGTATAATTTAGCATCTTTCAGCGTGAATTTAGAGTGTAATCAATCATACAGAATTTCATTTAAATGATTACATGTAATACTTTTGTGCTCATTAATCCCAAACTACTGTATGTATGTGTGTGCATGCATATGTAAGTGCTTGTGTATGTGTGTGCATGCACGCATATGTAAGTGCTAGTGTGTGTGCGAGCATTAATTCTAATGTAATTCACATAAATATGATTCAAGAGAAGAAGTCTGGTGCCTGTATTGGGGTGTTGTAAACTCAATAATATTTCCATAATTCACAAATAAAAGAATGTCAAAAAATATGAAGTTGATGTATGTTTCACACAGAAGTGAAAAAGTAAGACAGTCTAGGAATTTTCAACTTATATAAGTACATATCTTATATTGCATGTATATATTCTATACATATACACACGCGCATGCATGCACACACATACATACATATATGAGAGTGATATTGTTTGCAACTCTAAATCAACAAAATCTTTGGGAGTGTATTTTAAAGATAGAGAATGAAGGAAACCCCTCAAATGTACGTGTGTTTTAGTGGAAATGAACTTCAACCATGTGTGCTGGCTGTAAGTAATGCCCTTGCTGACAATTCTGGGCTGTTTGCTGCTTGATAGCTAGGGAGATTATAACCTTGCTTGAGAATAAATGAAAATTTACAAAAGGAAGGGCACCTGGTCATAAATTCTCTACCCCAAATTTATCTTGTCTGATCTATACAGGTCCCACATATGAAACCAGCCACCTCAGTAACTTTTTAGATACCCTCTTAAAACAATTCCTCAAGCATGTCAAAAGCTATATAAGGGATGACCTGGATATGCTCAATCACCTTCCTGAAACAATAAATAAAAACACCCTACTAGTATCCTTCGATGTAGTCAACCTCTATTCCAATATCCCCCACAACCTATGAATAGAGGCAATTCAATTCTGGCTAGAGAATTACATCAACGAACCCCCACATCGCATCAAAAAAGAATTCGTGATAGAAGGGCTAAAATGCATCTTGGAGAATAACTACTTCGTCTTCAAAGACAAATTCTATCGACAAAAATTGGGGACTGTGATGGGTACGAGAATGGCCTCTCCTTCACTAACCTAGTCGTGGGATATCTAGAAATCAGTCTTTATCGTAAGGTTCTAGAAAAATACGGCAGCCCATTCTCCCTCTACATAGAAAATAACTGGAAGAGATACCTGGATGGCTGTTTTATTTTTTGGCCTGAAAATATAGAAAGACTTAAAGAATTCGATGCACTTATAAATGGACTTGACATAAATATAGCCATCAATAACTTCCCTTCCTCAACATCCTCATTAAGAAATCTACAACGTAATAGAAACAGATATATACTATAAGCCCACGGACTCCAAGCAATATCATACCACCTCAGACACACCAGAATGAACATCCCCTCCAACCTAGCAAAAAGGATATGTACTATAGCTTCTAATGCAAATACCAGAGATACATGACTACATGAACTAAAGGATACACTTATCACCAGGAACTACCCACCTTCACATATGCTTTCAAGTGCCCTTTAACTAAACATCCACGAACTCAAACATCCCAAATTAAAGAAGGATTTACAACCAAAAGTCCTACCATACATCTCCACACACACCCTTTAACAATGAAGCCTTTGACACCATCCTTCAAAACATTCCCCTGCTAAAAAAGGACCACAGAATGAACTTAATCCTCCAAACACACAACATCATAAAAAACAAGAGAACCCAAATCTATGAAAAGTTTCCTAACACAAGCCCAAATATGCTCAACAACACAGAGGCTGTCAGAAAAAAAAAATGCGGAAGACCCAACTGTGGAAAACGAGTCACTTTAATTGAGGGATCAGAGTTCCCCTTCAAACAGGGACAATGTTTCACAGTAAAAAGCAGCTTCACATGTGCTTTAGAGAACCTGATATACACATTAACCGGCTCTGGGTGTCAAGAACAATACATAGGCCAAACAAAAAACAGTCTACATAAAAGGATGGCTCTGCACGGATCCCAGATCAAAATTCCCCAAAACAGAAAAATAGCATTCAGCCAACACATCGATATTTGCACCAATAACAAAAATTCAAGCTTTAGAATTTTTCCCCTCTACCAATTCCTGGACGATACAACCTGTAGCCAACGAATTAGTAAAAAGACTTGCTTTATAACAAAATACAGACCACTTTTGAATGCAACTACAACAAATGACATATCAACCACAGCCTTAGAATAACACTAACACACACACAAATATTAAGAATGATACACTCAAGAGATTCTCAAAAATTCATAAAAACAGTCCCAGTCACTGCTATATTCCATAATGATCCACTTTTAGGTCACTTGATCATTTAACATCCTACTACTATCATACCACCTGCATTCCTCTATT
>NC_043000.1:46976414-46981414 GCF_006345805.1 Octopus sinensis
TAATGAGGCCAATCTTGAAACCACCACATTGATTACATGTTTGAAATGTAAAATCATTATTGTCAATTCCTTGCTTTGATTGTTATTGTTGCAGACGATTCTTTTTTTTCTTTTACTTACTAAGTGCCATATACACATCTACATAGCACGGCTACAGAAATCAGTTTCATCTCCTACTTTCATTCAGAAGACATTAGTTAGCCCTGTGTTATAGTAGAATACCACTTGTGCAAGATCTCACACAACTTCTTAACCACGCAACTATGCCTAACAGTAAAAGGAAGTTGAAATTTATATTTTTTTTATTCCAATTTTGAAAATCAAAAACAGTAGATCCCAATCTGTCTTACAGGTGAAAAGTGTAACAAAAAGTTTGGAAAATATTTTATCAGCAGATGCTGTAAAATAAGAACTACTGAAATAGGGAAGTATTTCTAACATGAAAGTTTAGAATTTTCTTAATGGTAAATCAAACAGTTCATTGTTAAAATTTAGTCTGTTAGAAACAGTACAGGAATAAGTAATTGAAATATGAAAATGAAACACCTTGAAAGATAACTTGGCAACTGTTCATTAGATGTAGAAGATGATATAATCACAAAAATTCTGTTATTTCAAGAATCATGCAATGCAATTGGGGCAGTATGTTGGTGGGTTGGTGTGTGGGTGAGACAAGATAAATGTATCTATGAAAATATTGTGTTTGCACAAGGTCAACAATTTAGTGAGAGGAGTTGATTACATTGGCCCCAGTGCTTGAACAGTACATATTTTATTGATCCCAAAAGGGTGAAAGATAATGTCCACTTTGGTGTAATTTGAACTCAGAATGTTAAGATACACAAAATGTTACTAAGTATCTTGTCCAGCATGCTAACAGTTCTGCCAGATTTTGTCACAAGGTCAGTAATTTCAGGAGAAGTGTTAAGTCAATTACAATGACCCCAGTGCTCAACTGGTACTTTATTTTATTCATTCCAAAAGGATGAAAGGCAAAGTGGACCTCAGCAGAATTTGAACTCAGAATATAAAGTCTGAGGAAATGCTAAACATTTTGCCTTACATGCTAATGATTCTGCCAGACTGTTGCCTTATATTTGTGGAAATATTGACATGAGTGAAAGCACATGAGTGAAAGCACATGAGTGAGAGCAAATGATGTCAGTTTGAAAGATCAAAATCTGCATTCCATTACATCATTTTACAACTTTGGTGAATGCTTAATAAACAGTTATTTTATTGCAAAAATGAAACTTCACAAAGTTGTGTTCAACAATGAGTGTATCCAAACTAACTGATAACAGCCATGTAATTTTATCAGTTCAAAGGAATTATTATAAGTCATGGTTAGTTAAAAATCATGTGACATTGTCACATGACACTGAAAAGGTGCAATAAAATTAAACCTTGCAATGAAGGCAAATGAATGTGTTATAACATATATAAATATATGTACACATAGTTGTTGCTTGTGCTACAATTATGATATTGATCAGATTCTTCAAACTGTTTTACATTTGATTAATTAATACTTTTTATTATCTATCTGATTGCAACAACCACCAAATTTATGATACAGAAGTTGTTGTTTCAGAGTTTCCATATATAATTTTAATCTTACTTAATTATTTCACGTAAGAATACTTTTTTTTTTAGTTACATACGTTACAAACATAAGTTTAACAATGAAATCATTCTACTAAATCCCTGAAGAAAATGTAATTATTTTCAAAATAAAATAGAAATACGTATAAAACATATTTCATTGGAAATATGGTGATAATGCACTGCGTTTATCTTCTTATTTGATTATGATATATATTATCTGTCTCACATTTCAACTATTTTATCAATGTAATATATAATTTAGCTACAATTATGAGTGACTGAATCATCTATCATCATAATGACTTCTAGTAATATTTAGTTGTATGGCCTGTCTGTTCAATTTGCAAGTCATTACAGAAGAAAATAGAATATTTTAATAAAAATAAACATGTAAAAAAAAATTATTGCAGTAATGATGGTGGTGGTAGTGGTGGTGGTGGTGGTGGTGGTGGTGGTGGTGGTGGTGGTGGTGGTGATGATGATGATGATGATGATGATGGTGGTGGTGGTGTGGTGGTGGTGGTGGTGGTGATGATGATGATGATGATGATAGAGTTAGTGATCGTATTGGTGAGGAATGCGTATGATAGTGATGATAATGATTCCTTCTGAATTTGATGATGGTGAAGATTAGTGGAGAGAGAGAGTAAGTGATAATAATAGCAGTGGTGGAATGATGGTGCGACTTGTCTGGGATGAGGACAAAGACAATCATGGTGGTTATCGTGTTCTAATTTTAGTGATAAAGATGATGACAATTTTCAGTTGATGCACACCAAAAAGTGTTTATCTCCACATGTAAGTATTTGTTTGCCATAAATTAAAACATATGGCAAGAGATAAAAATTCACAAACATAAACAGGAGGATCACTCTCTAAAAACTAGTTGTCTCTTCATCATTCATCATTGTTCGACTGAGGTCATAGCATTATGGAGGTCCTGTTGCTGGATGCCTGTATCCCTGGAGACTACATCAGGGTAGGAGAGTGTGCACCCTCTGGTATCGCGAGCAGATGGCTTCCAGAGGAGAAGAGTAGAAATTACCTCGTTTTCAGCTCTACAACAATGTCCAGCAAACTGGACTCTTCTACCTTTCACAAGTGATGATACAGGTGGTAATTTCCCATATATTTGTACTTTGGTTGGACGATGCTTCCACGAGAGATTTTGAGCTCTCATAAGGAGGCATGTTGTCTCTTCACCACTATGTATGTATACTTTGTACCTACAGGTTATCCTTGATTCTATATTGTACTTTGTATTTCTATCAGCTTCATTTAACAATGTTTTATGATACAAAAACGTGTAGCACAGCAAGACAACATTATACTAATATTTCTTTACTATTTCATTTCTTTTTCTGCATCTCCTTGCTTTATCAGTTTACCATTCTGATTCTTCCCATCTATGATGAAAAATATTTGGTTTCATATGCAACCCAGATTGGCACTCTGTCAGTTACAACGACGAGGTTTCCAGTTGATCCGATCAACATAACAGTCTGCTCATGAAATTAACATCCAAGTGGTTAAGCACTCCACAGACATGTGTACCCTTAAAATAGTTCTCGGGGAGATCCAGCATGACACAGTATATTAACAGAATAATTAATAGTATATTTTTTCTAAATATGTTTTCTCTCTGAAGACATCAACTTACACATTAGCAAACTCTGAAATTTCTTGCTTGCTCAGATGAAACCAATATCTGATCTACAGTTTCTTCAGCTCAGGTTACATTTCATTTGATTATCTTCATAATAATTGCTAAATTTACTTGCAAAATAAAGTTTTCTTATTGAAAATAGCACTAGCTAAATATGCTATAGTACCAGATTAAATACTTATCAATATTTCTTATTACAGTTTGGGAAAAATAATGTCATTAGTTACATGTTTCAAATGAGCCAATTAGTGGTTCTCTATATTGCTTATGTTGAGAGTGACAAGAGGTTGTGTGTATTATGACAAATGACTCTGAAAAGCACAGATGTTTTTTTGGATGTTTTGTATCTACAAAATCAGGTAAACATGCACATTCACACACACACACTTACACACACAGACACTCACTCACACATACATATGCACATGCATACACTATGTGTTTGCATACATGGGTACACGTACATGTGTGTGTGTGTGTGTTCCTTTTTATATCATCAGCAGTAGCATTATTCCACATTAACATATCTTCTATGTTGGCATGGGTTGGACAGTCTGACAGAATCTGACAAGTTAGAGAACTGGGTTGATCTCGAATATACACAGCTGGATGCCTTTCCAAGCGCCAACTACTTTACAGAGTGGCTGCAACATGAATGAAGTCATCAAGTAATTTACAAGGAGGTGGCTTTATGCCGGGTGATGATAAAGTATGATAGAGGGACAAGAACAGATGCTCTAAAGAAGAGACATGGTTACCCCAGTGTGAAAGAGATAAACGATGGTGGGGATGCAGTGCCGAGAAATACTTTTAAGTTGCAAGAAGATGGATATAGAAAAGAATAGTGATGGTGAATTGGAAAGGAAATATGGACAGGTAATTTCATGAGAATGTAAAAGGAAAATGACTGATGGTTAAAGATGGGGACTGAGATGAATACAGTGGATGGTGAACACTGGTGCAGTTTATGAAAGGGCATAAAGCCATAGAAACCATGCAAAAACAGACATGGAGACTGGGCAGCATCACTTCGGCTGGGTAGCTCCTGTCAAATTGTTCACCTCATGCCAGCATGGAAAACAAATGCTAAATGATGATGATGATGATGAAAATAGGAATGAACCAGGGATGAGAAAATGATAGAAGGTGGTGGAGCAAAAATGAGTGGAGAGTGGAGGACAAGAGTGTAATAAAACTATTCATAGAAGAAAAACAGTGAGATGATGTAAAGCAGTGGAAGTGAGGGAGGGATGCTCAGTGAGAAAGACATGGGTCTTAGGTAAGTAGGGGGTAAAAGTAGAAAGTAGTGAATAAAAGTGAGGGAGGGGGCAGTGATTGAGAGATATGAGAGAGTACTCAGGGAAAAGGAATGTTCAGTAGAAAATAATTATTTCTTTACTACCCACAAGGGGCTAAACACAGAGGGGACAAACAAGGACAGACAAACGGATTAAGTTGTTTACATCGACCCCAGTGAACTAGTACTTAATTTATCAACCCCGAAAGGATGAAAGGCAAAGTTGAACTCGGTGGAATTTGAACTCAGAACCTAACGGCAGACAAAATATGGCTACGCATTTCGCCCGGCGTGCTAACGTTTCTGCCAGCTCGCCACCTTTGAAAATAATGTAGTAAGGGATGATATTGAAAATCCAGGATAGGTGGCAAAAGAATGTGAGTTCAAGGAGAGGGATAAGTGGTAGTGCACTGCCCTACCAATTCAGTC
>NC_043000.1:46983914-47021414 GCF_006345805.1 Octopus sinensis
ACAGTCACCATAACCTTCTTTTTAAAGAGCTCAGGTTTAGGTGCAACCACTGTGAAAAACGTTTTTCATTATTGTACAGAATCCACTCTTCATCGCAAGTTACAATACAGTCGAGAAATGGATTGGTCTGATTATGGAAAAGAAGCAACGAGGAAATTTCATATCTGTGCATTTTCTGATTTTTATTCAAATTGTATGGTATCCATTTATCAAGCTTTTTTGATTTTCTGATCACATGCAAATGGTTGCAGGCAGTTTTCTTACTAACTTGAAGTTCTTTTGCCAGTTCTTGAGGGGTTTTATGTGGCTCTTTCTCAATGACAGTCTTTAATTGACCGTCATCAATGACAGATGGGCGTCCACTATGCTCACAATCTTCAAGGCTCAGTTCTCCATTGTGAAATCATTTAAATCACTTTCGAGCTGACCACTCACTGGCCATTTCCTTGCCAAATGTTTCGTTGATATCGCGAGCAGTTTCAGCTGCTTTATGTCCTTTTTTGAAGTTGAATAGCAAAAATGTGAAAATTATAAACAATTATAAACAAGGACAAAAGAAAAAAGATTTCTTTGCCAATATGCTGAGAATAGACTTTAAATCATCATCACCACATACAATCACTAAGAATACACGTCATGCTGAAATCAAGGAAGGCAAGCCTGCTTTCCTCAATTTCAGCATGACGATTTAAGCATGACGATTTAAAATCTAATCTCAGCATATTGGCATACAATTCTTTTTTCTTTTGCCCTTATCTATAATTGTTTACATATATATATATATACATATACATACATATAAGGAAACTATGTATTGATGAATGATGATGGTTGTGATGGCTACATGCACTATTTAAAAAGATCTAGTAGCGTGACAGTCAACTATGACTTCATTGGTGAATTTAGCTCAAAAGTAGGAATCCGTCAAGGATTAAGTCCTTGGTGCCCTCGTAATTATCATAGTCCTATGCTCTATGAAAGGGAAGTTTAAGTAGAGATGTCCATGGGAACTCCTTTTTTTGGTGAATTTAGCTCAAAAGTAGGAATCCATCAAGGATTAAGTTCTTGGTGCCCTCGTATTATCATAGTCCTATGCTCTATGAAAGGGAAGTTTAAGTAGAGATGTCCATGGGAACTCCTTTTTTTTGCCAATGACCTAGTTCTCATAGATGAATCTATGGGAGGATTATAAAAGAAATTATAGGCATAGAAGCTACATCTTGAATCAAGAAGCTTTAGTATAAACTTAACAAAGACAAATGTTTTTGTAAGTAGGAAAGAAGACAAGGCTATAGTATCTTCAGGGAAATGGCTTCACTCAGTATACAGAGATTAATTAAAATCTCTCTATGTATGCTGTACTCAGTATAAGCTAGGGATACTCAAGTAATGTAGAGGAATCTCAGGAAGATTAACAGAAAAATGTAAGCTTCATATGAGATAGATGTACTGGAGCAGTATACTATGAGCTCACTGAAAATAGATTCTTTTGAATGCCCAGATAAATCTCTAGAATAATTGATAGCTTTTGGTACCTTGGAGATGTAATTAGCTAGGGAAATGGTGGTTCTGAAAAAAGTATAATAGCCAGAGTAAGAACAAGTTGGGAAAATTTCAAAGCACTAACACCAGTGATTTCTCCTCATAATGAAGGGCAAATTATATGATGTTAGAGTTAGAAATCTGAAGCTGCATGGTATTAAGATAAGATCTTGAATGTAGAGGACTTGAAAAGACTGGAAAAGAAATTGAGCTACCATGCTCTGCTACATGTACAATGTAAGTATGTATGAAAATGTGCTGAAAGAAAAACTGAGAAGAAGAAGATTCACATGAATATGGAGTAGAATTATTTATATTCCTATCTCATTGAATCATGTGATTTTATTACTTTAAGCTGAAGAGGCATTCATTATGTGAAGAACACTCATGCAGCTTACAAAGGTTACATACCTACTACCTCTACATTGATACATGGGTTGCATCTAATAGAATTTATATGCACTTTGACCTTTTAACTAGTTGTCTCAAAGACAATCAAATTAACCCTTTGTAATTTTCTCCATTTTTTTAAGGGAAACATAACTGAGCATAATAGGAAATAAGTGTCTAAGATACGATATTGTTAACATAGCTATAATTGTTCGAACTACTAACATATTTTAAAAAGGAAAATGTATTTTTACTACATTACCTTTTCATAATTTTGATCTCAATTATCTTCATGCATTTTATTTATTGATGTTCACATAGCTATAGACTGAACTGAAACAAGGAGCCTATATTTCAGAACTAAGAGTAACAATACTCTTATGCACTGGCTCACTTTTTCAGGTACATACATTTGATATTAAATACACATTCAGAAATAAGATACCTGATTATGACTAGAAATTATATATATTGACACTCTGTGTTGATAAAAATATCAATTAGGTGTATTTGTAATCAACTATTAGAGTTTAATATATAGCAGTAATACACTGGTAGTCTATTCAATGAAATATATGTCATTCTCTGAATATGAGTAATCTTGTGTCAATGTAAGAAATCTGACTTTAACAGGCAAAAAAGCAGCACCTGCAAGAGCAAAAATGTTAGGTTGTCAACAAATTGTCTTTGAAGTAATTTGAATGAAACAAATTACCTTGAAATGTTTAGCACCACATAAATTGTCTCTGGGCACTTAATATCAGGTAAATTGTCTTGGTGTACTTATCAGCAGCTAATTTATCTTGAGGTGCTTAACAATAATTAAATTATATTGAGATAAATTTTCTTGACCTACTTGATATCAGATCAATGTCTCTAGGTACCTGGAGACCCAGGTAAATTTCTCGAGATAATTACCACCAGAAGATTTATCCTCTAATACTTACCTTCAGGTAAATTGTTTGAGGTACTCAGCACCAGATATGTTGTAGAGTTACATATCATAAGATAAATTGACTTAAAGTAATTAGTAACAGGTATATTGTATTGAGAACTCAATTATATCTCTCTGTAGTTTTGTTCCATTCTGATACAATGAAATTCGCCTTACATCAACTCTGGCATCAATAAAGTAAGTGTTAATAGCATTCTAAGAGTGAAGGTGTTTTCAATCCATGCTACCAAACCTCTTCTTAACATACCTGACATATTCGAGGTCTTGTGTCAGTGTAATAAAAAATCAATAATATTGAAGATGCTAGAGCTGAAAAACTATTTTATAATCACCCAAGTCCTGAGTCTCTTTGTAGTTGCATTCATAAAGGTCTAATAAAGTTTTTTTTTTTTCCTTGGTAAAGAAAGATGGGATCAATGCCCACACGTAGCGGTCAGTTAATAGATGAAAGGATATTTTGTAATTCAAGCCACTTTCACTATCAAAATGAATTTTCATGAATGGAAGCTAGCACCATATTGATCATTTGTAAAATTTCATCGATTGCTGTATCAAGAACGTTTTTTCTACATTTCTTTTTTTTTTTATTTTGGTTTCTTAGTTTTCTTTCTTTTTTATTGGATGGCAGCTTTTGTTTATCTTTGGTGATGAAAGAGAATAATGAAACCCATTGCTAAACTAATCTAATCAATAGATGGTTAGTTAGAGGTGAAAGTTGTTCCTACTGTTATTATTTGCTATCTGTCTCTATTATACATTATGTTTCTTACTGTTATTCAGTTGCTATCCCTCTTTAACTGTCTTCGTACTTAATGTGGTTTTGCTTCAGCTATTTTCAAATACTTTTGCTGAATTTCATTATAGTTATTTAGCGAAGGACACTGGATTAGAAGAATCAGCAGAGTATTGAGCATAATTCATTGTGATATTAAGCTATGTCGTTCAGTGTTCAAATCTTATCAAGATCAGTTTTGTTTTTCTTACTAAAATAAAGAATCAGTCAAGTGCTGAGGTTCATAGTATTAACCATTCAAAAACTGCTGGGCTTATGCCTAAATTAAAAACAAGGTTGATAGGTTTTTCAAAATCATTTGTGTGAGAAGAAATGCTTTACAATATTTCTTCTGTCACTTTATGGTCTGAGTTCAAATCTTGCTGATGTCAACTTTGGCTTTCATGTTTTTAGGGATGATAAAATATAGTATCAGTTCAGTACTGGAGTCAATGGTATCACCTTGTACTTTCTCTTAAAAACTGTTGGTTTTATGACTCATCAGAAACAATCATTATTATACAATTACTATCATTATTCTAGAGTTATTACATGCAGAATCTTTACCATGCTGGACTAAATGCATAGCAGCAATTCATCTTTGCATTCTGAGTTGAAATTACACAAACGTCAGCTTTGCTTTTCATCCTTTCAGAGTTGATGAATTAGATGCAATTTGAACACTGGGGTCAATGTGATTGGCTAGATCCCACCCTACAAATTTCAGGCTTTCCTTGTGCATATGGCATAGAAAGGATTATTATTATTATTATTATTATATTATTATTATTATTATTATTATTCTATGTTTGACTTTTGCTTTATATTTGTACAAATTGGCTCCAAGTCTCACCCAGAGATCTCAAGAGACAACAGGTTGGAAGTTCATGCCTAGTGTGCCATATATTTGGTGTTGTACTAGTGAATGTCTAAAAAAAAAACATACGGAAATTTTGTTTGTCTTAAACCTTGAGATTACATAGAAAGTATTTTGTATAGGATATGAGCAGTTCCCATGAGCGCTCTCTTTTGAATTTCTGCCATTTTGGGGTTTCCTGGTATCTGAGTTAGGTAGCAATCAGCCCCTTTTGCTATCATTCCCAGGGCACCTATAACAACAGGTATTGTTTTAGTCTTCAGGTTCCACATTTTGTTGATTTCTATTTCAAGATCTTTATATTTGCTCAATTTTTGGTAGGTCTTGACAGGTCCTATTATTATTATTATTATTATTATTATTATTATTATTATTATTATTATTATATTATTATTATTATTATTCTATGTTTGACTTTTGCTTTATATTTGTACAAATTGGCTCCAAGTCTCACCCAGAGATCTCAAGAGACAACAGGTTGGAAGTTCATGCCTAGTGTGCCATATATTTGGTGTTGTACTAGTGAATGTCTAAAAAAAAAACATACGGAAATTTTGTTTGTCTTAAACCTTGAGATTACATAGAAAGTATTTTGTATAGGATATGAGCAGTTCCCATGAGCGCTCTCTTTTGAATTTCTGCCATTTTGGGGTTTCCTGGTATCTGAGTTAGGTAGCAATCAGCCCCTTTTGCTATCATTCCCAGGGCACCTATAACAACAGGTATTGTTTTAGTCTTCAGGTTCCACATTTTGTTGATTTCTATTTCAAGATCTTTATATTTGCTCAATTTTTGGTAGGTCTTGACAGGTCCTATTATTATTATTATTATTATTATTATTATTATTATTATTATTATTATTATCATTATCATTATTAAGATGGTGAGCTGGCAGAATCATCAGCACACCAAGCAAAATGTTTAGCGGCATTTTGTCTGCTATTACCTTCTGAGTTTGAATTCCACCAACATCAGTTTTGCCTTTCATCTTTTCTGGGTCGTTGAAATAAGTACCAGTTGAGCACTAGGGCTGATGTTATTTATTAGCCCCTCTACCCAAATTTCAGGCTTTGTGCCTTTAGTAGAAAGGATTATTATTATTGTTGCTGTTATTGTCGTCATCATTGTCATCATAGCCATCGTTGTTGTTAAGTTGAAAAGCTGACAGAATCAATAATGCATCATATAAAATTTTCAGTGGAATTTCTTCTGGCTTTTTACATTTTGAGTTCAAATCCTGCCAAGATCAACTTCGTCTTTTATCCTTTTAGAATCGATAAAATAAAATACCACTCAAGTACTGGGATCAAGCTAATCAATTTACTTTTCCCCCTAAGAATAATAATTAAAAAAAAATATTAGCATTATTAATAAATTATTTTAGTTTCTCTTGACAATATTTGAATGGAGGGAAGGTGAGCTGGCTAGGGCGGCAAGCTGGCAGAAACGTTAGCACGCCGGGCGAAATGCGTAGCCGTATTTCGTCTGCCGTTACGTTCTGAGTTCAAATTCTGCCGAGGTTGACTTCACCTTTCATTTTTTCGGGGTCGATTAAATAAGTACCAGTTATGCACTGAGGTCGATATAATCGACTTAATCCGTTTGTCTGTCCTTGTTTGTCCTCTCTGCGTTTAGCCCCTTGTGGGTAGTAAAGAAATAAATATATTTTATGTCTGTCTTTGTTAAACTGAAGCTAATAATTTCTGTTTTAAAGAAATGACTAGTTTTGTACATTGACAACTCAGGCACTTCCACTGCACATCATTCTTTTTTTTTTCTTTTGCATTTCCCCATTTACCCCTCTACTGACCATTTTCCCATTACAAACCCATTTTTCCACTACAGAACATTAACTTTCTGGATTCCTCTTGCTACTTAAGTCCTTCCTGCATCTGTTTAGACAGAGCATTAACAGCATCAACTCATCAGGCCTGCAAATATCATATACACTACTTCCTCTTCCAAACTCAACTAATAAAGATAAGTTAAATAAATCTTATATCACTAAGTTAAAAATAACGGACTAAATAATACATGCAAGGCATTTTCAGTCTA
This sequence comes from Octopus sinensis, assembly GCF_006345805.1. Taxonomy (NCBI): domain Eukaryota; kingdom Metazoa; phylum Mollusca; class Cephalopoda; order Octopoda; family Octopodidae; genus Octopus; species Octopus sinensis. The sequence goes on from NC_043000.1 coordinate 46,990,506, forward strand.
TTAACTGATTTACTATGGAAATCTGATATCTATACTCAAAATAACCACTTCTATTTCATTTTTATTTCCTTTCTTTTTATTTTGGTTTTGGTAGATATTCAACGTCATTACTGGGATAACGGTGAAATTTAATTTCACAGTTAAAGAGTTAAAATATCTTTTTTATTTGGGGAAAGAAAAATAATAAAAAAACCTACCAGTAAGTGCTAGTAGCTTCCAAAGAAAAGGAAAGATAATTTCAAGACATTAAGAATTAATATCTCAAGAATCTATAAACTGCTTAGTGGAAAATCTAGCATTTTTGGTTATTATAGTCATTTATTTATTTTAGTTTTGCAGAGTGGAACAAATATGGACATGTTATTGGAATTCTTCAGCATATTATAGTTATTGCAAGCCTACTTTTATCAGTTAATAAATTTTTGTGTATAGGAAAAACCTCATCAATAATATTAAGGCTAATATAATTTGAATTATGGAAGCTAATGGATGCATCAAAAATGTGCCAAAGACAATTCAGTTCTACTAATTGGTTTCAAATTTTGATACAAGGCCAGCAATTTTACATCGACCCCAGTGCTCAACTGGTACTTATTCTCTTGAACCTGAAAGGATGGAAGGCAAAGTTGACCTTTGAACTCAGAATGTAAAGATGTATGAAATGCTATTAAGTATTTTGCTGAGCATGCTAATGGTTCTGCCAGTTCACTGCCTTTATTCAGTTGCCAAAATCAAGAAGTGATATAATGAGTGATGCACCCTAAAGATCATCATCATCATCATCATCAAATTCAGAAGCAGAAGCACTATCATCATCATTTTATGCCCACTTTCTTTGGTGGCATGCATTGAACAGTTCAATAGGCTTTAGCATGTCAAAGTACCACAGCTTCCAACAATATTTCAGTTTTGGTATGATTTCTATGCTTAGTTGCCCTGTCTAACGCCAATCATTTTAAAGAGTGTACTGAGGGGCTTTTTTCATGTCATCAGCACAAGCAATGTCACATTCTAACTCAAAATACTAATGATCACCTCAGCTGAGAAGGAGAATATGGTAAGTAGATAATGACTTTAGATGAGGTAGTGAGAAGTGAAGATATGAAAGGAATTACATGTTTATCATAGTGAGAAGGGACTAGTGGAGAGACTGATAGAAACAGTGTTTCAGAAGTGTGTATAAGAAAGGAAAGAGAAAAATGTAGTGTCAGGGGTTAAGGTGTGTGGGGGGGATGGAGAGAGAGAGAGGAAGGGCTGGATGTGTTTGCATTACTAATTATCATCTCTCAAAACAATAAATAGGAACAGGTAATTTAATTTAATTAATAATTAACCTCTTTAACATGGCGAGCTCACCATTTAAAATGTTTAGGGACATTTTATATGTCTCATGCTCTGAGTTCGAATTCCATCAAGGTTGACTTTGCTTTCATCCTTTTAGGGTCAATAAAATAAATACCAGTTGAACACTGAACTCAGTACAATTAGCTTATGCTACCCTCAAAATTGCTGGCCTTGTGTCAGAATTTGAAATCAATAATTAGTCTTTTAAAAGAAAGATGAGATTTATCACTAAAGAAATTTATTTTGAGATACTAAAACTTAATTATCTGAAACTATTTCCCATTTCTCCAACTGAAATGGAAATTTCAATTAACTGAAAATGTTTTGCACACAGTACCCTTAATTATCTTAGCTAATGCATATCACATTTAATTTATTTATCTAAATTCATGGCATTAACCTACTTGAATTATTTCCCTTATTTCATTTCAAATTTTAATTATCATGAATAACTGACAGCCACAAACTGAAAGTAACATGTGTTGGAGCTTTCATTTTGCCACCAGAAATTCATAAAATGTAATATAGGTTACTTTACTCACAACCAGCTAGAAAATTGCACAGATGGGAGTGTTAAAGTAAAATTGTATATAAAAATATTAAAAAGAAAACTTAATGAAATCATTATGATAACCTAGAGTGCGTTATAGTAGCAAAGCCTTGTTAAAATATAGCTTGAGGTTATGCTGAAATAAAATGAGATTTTTTTAAATGTTTATTTTTGTTCTATAGTTTTTTTATTAATATTTTTACATGCTATATTTTCAAACCTAATCCTATTTTTATTTTAATTTATTATTTCTATTTCTTCTTGCTTCTAGAAATAATTTTGGATGAAATATTATACATTTGGCTAACTTCACAGGAAATTATTTAATTGCTTTTGTTGTTGCTTCGCCCCAAGTTTGCCTTCATTGAAGAAAAGCATTGCAAATATGATCAACCTCAACTGTATATTAAATTTTTTTTAAACTATAATTGTGGTATATTATTCCAAGGGTTCTTCTGTAATTTGAGGTTATTCAGTAGCTGCATTTTCTAGCAAGTCAAATGATTTGTAGTTGTTTCTTTGTAACCGAAACAAGGTGTGTAAATTTAAAGGTTAATAGATCTGAACAAGAGTTTAATAGAATTCTCTAGATTAAAGGCAGCAAGCTGGCAGAAACGTCAGCACACCGGGCAAAATGCTTAGCGGTATTTCGTCTGTCGTTTCATTCTGAGTTCAGATTCCTCCAAGGTTGACTTTGCCTTTCAACCTTTTGGGGGCGATTAAATAAGTACCAGTTATGCACTGGGGTTGATATAATCGATTTAATCCGTTTGTCAGTCCTTGTTTCTCCTCTCTGTGTTTAGCCCCTTGTGGTTAGTAAAGAAATAGGTATTTCGTCTGTCATTTTGCTCTGAGTTCAAATTCTGCCAAGGTCGACTTTGCCTTTCATCTTTTCGGGGTCGATAAATTAAGTACCAGTTACGCACTGGGGGTCGATGTAATCGACTTAATCCCTTTGCCTGTCCTTGTTTGTTTCCTCTATGTTTAGCCTCTTGTGGGCAATAAAGAAATAAGAATTCTCTAGATTCTGAATTTCTACCTTGTCAGGACATATATTTAGCAGTGTTTTCTAACATGTTTGGATAAATAATTTGTTACAAATTAACTTCTTTCCAATTAATCAAAATTTCTCTAGTTGTGATTGTTAGTGACTTTCAAAGTAAACAGAAGATAATTATGAGAAGTCAAAAATTAATCTCATAAAATTAATTATAGTCATAAGTTTCAACTTTAGAACAACCATTGAGTTATACAGCTGATCTAGAGACATGAATCATTCCATAAAAGTTTTTCTGACTGACAAAAAACTAATTATAGTCCTATATTGCAGATCAGTGGTTAATAGTACAAATGACATCTAACTAAAAGACAAAAGAAAATTTGATAAAACTGCTACTCACCTTTGCAAGCCATCATTGCCGTCCTTGTCGTTGTCATATCATTGTTGTTGTTGTCATTCTGATCATTGTCATCATCATCATCATCATCATCATCATCATCATCATCATCATCATCCTCTTTTCCATGCTTGCATGGGTCAGACAGAATCCATTGAGGTAAGTTTCCTGCAACTGGATGCCCTTTCTGTTGCCAATTAACACCTGGTTCCAAGCAATATAACATTTACCCATCATGTTTCTGTGGGTATAAACAGGTCGGTTCTTCATTGGGTTTCAATAAGGGGTAGTACTTATCCATCTTCAAGTTCAGGATTGTGTCCAGGGGGTTGACCGTTGTCAAATTATTGGAGACTGTTATAAATTGGCAGAATTCTTTGAAGATCTTTATCAAATTCTTCCTGAATTTGTTCATGGTATAGCTGTTCATATGGCTTGAGATTGCCAGACTGATATCCCTATAAAGGGCCAAGCTATGGAGGACAAGTTCTGTAATAGCAGCCTTGTTCTTGCTCCCCATAGCCTCATTGAACAGGGATCAACTTCCTTCTTTACTCAGAAGGAATTATCATTAACCAAGATTGACTTTTTAACATTCATGATGATTCTTATATTGAGGTTGCTGACATTGGTGTCAAATTATAGAGTTGTGAGGACTGTAATCTTATGGTGTACAAGGCAATCTGACTACCATTGGTGCCACTATAAATCTGTCTAAGAAACACTGTTTAGTGGTTGGTAATCATTCAGAAATATGGACTGAGAAGATTGTTTAGTCTTGTTAAGAATAAGGCAACATTACATGTTCTTGTGTCACAATAAATTGCACTGAGCACACTCTGTTAGAAGAGACATTCTGACAAAGAAACTAAAACCAATAGGAAACATATGAGGGGGATGGGGTCATTGATCTGTCTATGAAAAGGATACCAGCATGAAAACTGAATGCAGAATGATGATTATGATGATAATGATGATGACATATATATATATATATATGTATATTTATATGTATATGTATCAAGAATATTAATGATAAGGAGTATTATGAAATTGCATAACATTACTTTTAATTCTTTTCATATATATAAAGCATTACATAGACCAACACATGTTTCAATGCACTGATTAGTAACAGTTGCAATTGCAACTTTACTATATAATACTGGTGCAGTTTCTTCAGGCTCTTTACTTAATATCCTTCTATTTAACTGTTTAATGTTTTTCATTTATCTATTCTGCTTTCTATGATGTGGAGTTGTCTGTTTTATATATATTTTATTTTCTATTTTATTTTATCTAGTTTCAGCTCACGAGCTGTGGCCATGCTGGGGCACCATATATATATATATATATATATATGCGTTTGTATGCTTGTATGTATGTGTGCGTGACTGTGTGGAAAGAAGGTGCAGGTGTGGGTGAATGGTAAGAAGCTGGCTTCCCAATGATATGGTTCTGGGTTCAGTCCCACTGTGATACCTTAGGAAAGTGCCTTCTACTATAGACTCAGGCTAGCCAAAGCTTTGTGAGTGGATTTGGTTGACGGAAACTGGAAGAAGCCTGTAATATATATATATATGTACATATCTATGGGTATGCATCTTTGTGTCTGTGTTTGTCCCCCTCCCCCATCATCATCGCTTGACAACTAGTGTTGATATTTTTACATCTCCGTAACATAGATCATGAAAAATGTCTGATAAAATAAGTATCAGGTTTTAAAAAATAAGTCCTGGGGTCAATTTCTTGACTAAAACCCTTCAAGGTGATGTTCCAGCATGGCTGCAGTCTAATGACTGAAACATGTAACAGAATAAAAGAATATATCACCTTGATCACCTTGACCGACTAGTTTGTTGGGCGTCCATTTGACACCGCTGGTCACAGCATGTTGTCTACTCCTCTAAGGATCACGCCTTTCTCATCCATGTGATCCCAATTGCACACCTGAAATCGTAACTCCACCATCGTGGAGGCCTTCCGAGTGGTCGTTTCCACTTGCGCAGGTACCACTCGACAACTCCGCAGGTCCACCGATTATACAGGCGATGTGTCCAGCCCATCTAAACTTGCTGCGTGTATATTCTACAATGACATCCCTCATGCCAGACTTCTCTCTGATGACCTCGCTACTGATGCAACCCAAGAACAACCCGAGTTTCAATAAAGGGTAGTATTTATTCGTCTTCAAGTTCAAGGTTGTGTCCAGGAGGTTGACCATTGTCAAATTATTGGAGACTGTTATAAATTGGCTGAATTCTTTGAGCATCTTTATTAAATTCTTCCTGAATTAGTCCATTGGTACAACCCGAGCTACGAGCAGCTGCTAAAAGAATATATATCCGAACGTGGCCATTGCCAGCTCCACCCCGACTGGCCTCGTGCTGGTGGCACATAAAAAGCACCATCCGATCATGGCCGTTTGCCAGCCTCATCTGGCACCTGTGCCGGTGGCACGTAAAAAGCACCCACTACACTCACGGAGTGGTTGGTGTTAGGAAGAGCATCCAGCCGTAGAAACATTGCCAGATCAGACTGGGCCTGGTGCAGCCTTCTGGCTTCCCAGACCCCAGTTGAACCGTCCAACCCATGCTAGCATGGAAAGCGGACGCTAAATGATGATGATGATCATCATCATCATCATCATCATCATATATCTTCCTTTATTTTTATGTCTGTTTTTGTATGCTAGATTGAGTTACATGAATATATATACTGTTGAAGTCTTATTCACTGCAGGTTTTCTTTCCTGCCACAAGCTCTTACCTCTTTCCTTTCTTTGTGTCTTTTTAGCAAGGGAGTTTTCAGTTCACACCACACACCTTTGAAAGTGCAGAGCTATTGGAACATCTGTTGACAAGGAAATGTCAATGGAAAATATTGAATGTAACTCATGTGTTTGCTGAACATAAACATTCTACCAGACTTGCTCACAATGAGTGCAAACACAAACATGAGCACTTACACAGGTGCAAACTCATAAATATGCATGTATATATTATATATATAAATATATATATATATAAACCAGTATATATATTATATATAATATATATATATATATATATATATATATATATATACATACATACACGTGTGTGCGTATATATATATATATGCTTGTGTGTTTGTGTGTATCTGTGTGTACATACATATATATGCATATATATATATATATATTATATATATATATATAATATATATATATATATATGTATACATACATATATATATATATATACACACACATATATATATATGCATACATATTTATATGTACATATAAGTATATACATATATATATATATATATATATATATATATACATACATGCATATATGTATATATAAATGTGGATGGTTGCCTGTATAAGTATAAATGTGTATGCAGCTCCATCATAAACTGGACATGCTTATCACATGCAATCCCATCTTCTTCTAATATAAGCCAAACCATTCGACCATCTGTAATTTTTTACTTGCATCACTGACAGCTAAGCTACATTTAGATGATAGATTCTTTGGCAATATGTCACTATACAAGCTTCCTCACTCCCATTAAGCTGCTCTAAATATAGCACCTTAGTATTACCAAATACCTGTTATCATTGCCTATCCAAAATGCTGTATATCATTTTTTTTTTTTTCAAATCATGTGTACAAAACTAACCCAACTTTTCTGTACTTATTAACTTTGATTTATTATCTATAACTTGTAACCTTTCCATCATAATCTTATTTTAGCATTTTAGTTCCATATATCAGTATTTAAACATTTACTTACATTATTTCTATTTGATTATAAACCAGTCATATTTGTGGATGTAGTTTATAGGTGAAATTTCTTTACTATAAACAGATCCTACACTGGAGTATATCTATTGCCAATCATAGCAAAGGCATGGAAATGGTAGTGATCAGTGACTCAGTCAAGCTCTTAAGTTTGAATATTTATTCACACATACACACACACACATATGTACATATATATATATATACATGTGTGTATGCATATATAGAAGTTATGAGAGGTAATGGGGTCAATAAGACCCAAGGTGTCAGGTAATGCTGAGTAAGTGCTATAGATAGACCATAGTTAAGCTCCAGGTTCGGTGATTATGTGAAACCCTGGATGCAATAGCACTGTATACAAACTCTATGCTTGGAATGACCAATTTTAAATACTATTGGAATTTACTCACAATGTATTGGAATCTTATATGTATACCATTCTGCCTTAATAATGGATCTACAAATACAATATCCCTGCATATCTCACATCTACTTCCATTCCTCCACTTCACTCTCTATTTCATATCTTATCTAAATTAACTATTGCTTAACCATCTTCTCACACCATCTCCGATGAAGGGATATAATAAATATCCTGGAAACAGCCGTAAGACCTTCTATTTATAAATGCTCTAAAATCTTCACAGCGTTGGTTTTTTATCTCATTCTGAAAAAAAAATTTTATGTGTGTGTGTATATATATATATATGTACGTATATACATATATACATATATATATGTATCTATGTATATATACGTCTATATATTTATACATATGTATATATACATATATATATATAAATATATATATATATATGTATTATATATATATTCATATATATATATATATATATATATATATATATATATATATATATATATAGAGAGAGAGAGAGAGAGAGAGAGAGAGAGAGAGAGGGTGAGAAGAAAAAATGGTATTAAAAAATCCTGGCAGATTTCAAGTAAGCACTCATTATATGGGAATAAGGTTAAGTTTCCAATAAGTAGGTACCAGTAAATGTTTGTAGAATACAAATCACAGGTAAATCCCCATGTCTGGCATGTAAATCCAATAATTCTTATGCAGAATTTTAAAACATTCAGAGTATTAACAACAATTAATAATATGTATGAAGAAAATCATATTTTAAATTTAAACGACGCCTTAAAAATCCAACAATTATATTTTACAATTACTTCTAAATTAATTTTTTAAAACTCTAACAGGTAATTAAATTTAAGATGCTGCCATAAATTTAGAAAGACATTCAAATATTTCAATTGTTAATTTATAATAATCTTTTAATTAATTATTTATTATATAATAAGGTTAATTTCTATTAAAGTGCTTAATATAGTAAGTAATTTATTATAGTGATGTTAAGTATCTAAGCTTTGATTAAGCATAACATAGAACATATGTATGTTTGTTTGTGTGTGTATGTGTGTGTGTGTGTGTGTGTGTGTGTGTACGTATGCATGTTTGTGTTTATATAGATACATGTGAGTGTGTATGTGAATGCTTACTACACTTGACATTGCATGCTAAATGTAAACAACTTCCTCATCATAATAGTGAAGATGTTAGTTTGCAGTCCTCCGTGAAAATATGTCTGGAACAGTGGAAAATTTTACACTGCTTAGAAACAGGTGGAAGTTGCTAACAAGAAGAGAATCTGTCAATAGAAAATCTGTCTCAATGAATTGTGTTTCTCTTAAGCAAACGTGAGAAAGCTACATAGTAAAATGATGATGGGGTAACGAAGATGATGATGATATATATATATATAGATCTATATATGTTCAGTCGCAGAATGAGCTTACCAAAACAATGTGCATTCAGTCAGTTCAGAGGGAGGGGATTTCAGAATATATAGGGGTTAGTTGGCCCATTGTTGACCAGGAAGGGTTAAGTGACATCCAGTGATCTAATAACATAGGAACAGGTACTTTAAGTAGCTTATTCAACTGAATTATGTTTATATTATATATGTGTATATATGTGTGTGCATATTTGCATGTGTTTATTAATCTTAAAATAAAAATATCATTTTTGAAGCTTATTTTGCAAGTTTTAGTTTAAGAAAATCTTTTTCAAATATTATGAACGTATCAAGAATTCCTTATAAACACTTCTTTTAAATGTATATTCATAATAATACGTATATATATATTGGTTTGTGTGTGTATGTGTATGTGTGTATATATATATATATGACCATTCCGAAATATAACAATATATATATATATATATATATCTGAATACACATATATGCATATGTAGACAAACATATACAGGTAAGATATATATACACATATATGATATATATATGCATGTGCAAGTACAAACTCACACATATATGCACACATACATATATGTTCTCTTGCTTATAATTTTGCTCTAGGTCACGTCTGACCTAACTGCTAAGTGACGTGTGATCAGTGGTATTTTAGTCCTAGCCATTCCATTAGATTTTTCTGCTCATTTCACTATGGTAGGATATGATTTGGCAGAAGATTATGTAGCTATTTGTGGAATGTGGAATAACTTCTTAGAGGTTCCTTCATTTTCTCACAAATTTATAATATGCCTTATCTATAAATATAGAGTCCACTGAATTAATATACATCCTTAACACAATTTTACTAACTCTTGTATTTTTATTTAACTAGAGATTTGATCATCATATTCATTTTTATACAGGATATCTGTGTAGTATTATTAATGTAACCATCTTTGTCATTAGATAAATAGCATATTTAAGATATCTAAGGAGGAGGTTTTCTATATAGATAAATACATAGATTCTATTACTTTTTTTTATATGCATATATATATATATATATATATATATATATATATACATACATACACATATACATACATATATATACACACACGTATATCTATATAGCTGCACGTTTTATGAATAATAAAACATCGTTTTTTTCCCTTTTTTTAGTTGTAATTATTCTCAACATATAAATCACTATTTACATATGTTCTGAAGAGTGTTTTTGTCTGAACTTTATCATTTTATGTAGCAAATACTTGTTTCTTTATTTATTATTTTCAATTTTTCTGCAAAATTCAAAAACAAATTTTTGGTAAAAGCTTATCATAACATTTATTAATATAGGAAGTAGAGTTATTTACATATAATGTAAATCATTAGAAATTATTCTATTTCTGCTTCTTGTGTAGCATCATCGTCATCATCACCACCACCACCACCACCACCACCACCACCACCATCATCCTCATCATCATCATTATAATTATCTACATCTTCATGACTATCATACTCATCCTCCTCATCATCTGTGGTTAAGTATCAAAATATTTTACATTGTCATTAATGCATACACATTTGTATACAGAATAATGCATAGAAATATATACATAATATATCAATTGTACAAACATTCAAACAATCGCTAGCAATTACAAAGTATTCTATGCTAAAAATTTACTATATATGTGTATATATGATGTATATTAGCAGTGACAAATGGAAGCAAAACTACTTATACATACATACACACATAGATGCAAACTTATATACAGAGGAGTATAGATTTTTCTAACAGATGAAATTCCTTTTTTATCTATTGTGCAATTATATGAAACATACATATTAAATGTATTCAAACTATCATTATTTGGTTTTACTTCATTATTATACATTATACAACTGTATGCCAGTACAAGCTAATATTCATAAGTCCATTCAGAAGAATATTATAACAAGGATTTGGAGTGGTTTGTTCAATTCAGCTTGAATTGGAACTTCTGGTAGCATGTTGCATTTCTATATGAAACAGCCATGTTGAAGTGGCAACAAAAGCATGGTTGGAACTAAGGATGAAAGCTTTCTGCTTAGTGGTGTGCAGCTTAGTCGTTAGGGTATTTGGTTCACATTCATAAGGTCATGAGTTCAATTCCCGGTGACCCGTTGTGTCCTTGAATAAGACACTTTATTTCACATTGCTCCAGTCCATTCAGCTGTCAAATATGTGTAGTGCCTGTATTTCAAAGGGCCAGCTTTGTTGCACTCTGTGTCACAAATGTAAATCGTCTAATATTTGATTTTCTGCCTGAAGAATTTATAATAGATGTCTTTATATATTGGAAAAACTGTTTTGTAACTTATTAGCAAATGAAACATGTGTAATGGTGAATAGATAATACAAAAAAATGTTTCCCAATCACCAGTTTTTAATTATCATCATCATCATTGTCATTGTCATCACCATCAGCATCATCATCAGCAGCAGCAGCAGCAGCAGTAGCAGCAACCTTTAACATCTGTTTTCCATGCTGGTATGAGTTGGACGGTTTGACCAGATAGCTGCGCTAGGCACAAATTGTCTGTTTTGGCATCATGGTTTCAACAGCTGGGTGCCCTTCCTAACATTGACCACTTTACAACATGCATTGGGTCTTATTATGTAGCACAGCAAGGGAGCTTCTTATGTGGTGCCAGGAAGCTTTTTATGTTGCAGATGATACCATATATATATATATACATACATATATGTATATATACATACACACATATATATATATATATATATATATATATATATATATATACATATATATACATATACACATATATATACATATATATATGTGTGTGTATATATATATATGTATATATATAGGTTAGGAGAACAAACGGGGGAAAGAGAGCTCAATACATGAATATGTACTATACATGTATGGCACTTACCAAACTTTGATAAGTACCATGCAGAGACTCTCTGTGTGTTCAAGTCATTATTCTAACTTCCTGCTAATTAGAAAAATAAAAGAATTTTATGTGTGTGTATGTGTATGTGTGTGTACATGTATGTGTGTGTATATATGAATATATTCATATACATACATATGTATATGCATGCATGTGTGCATGTATATCATCATCATCATCATCATCATCATTTAACTTCTGTATCCTATGCTGGTATGGGTTGGAGGGTTTGACAGGAGTTGGCGGCGAGCTGGCAGAAACCTTAGCATGCCAGGCGAAATGCGTAGCCGTATTTCGTCTGCCGTTACGTTCTGAGTTCAAATTCCGCTGAGGTTGACTTTGCCTTTCATCCTTTCGGGGTCGATAATTAAAGTACCAGTTTCGCACTGGGGTCGATGTAATCAACTTAATCCGTTTGTCTGTCCTTGTTTGTCCCCTGTGTGTTTAGCCCCTTGTGGGTAGTAAAGAAATAGGAGTTGGCAAGGCCAGGGTCCACACCAGGCTCCATAGTTTCAATGGCTGGGTGCCCTTCCTAATGACAACCACTTTACTAAGTGTACATCATGCCCCTTTACATGGCACCCGTACCAGATTTTTGGAACTTAGGAAAAAATTTTTCTGCTTAGAAATTGACAAAGATGCATGTTTCATTAACTATGAAAGAAACGGCATAAAGGAATTGTTTTAATTAAACAAGCTGAGTTGAGTTGTATGTGTGTTTAGAGAGGTTTCTGATCAATAGGTTTAACAATTTTCAGGCTAAGCAAATGAAATGTTATTCATATCGGTTAAACAATTCTAACATCTGAAAATAAATCTCTGGCAGATAAAATACATATACATGCATCTCTTATAGGCAGTAAAAAATACATAAAACACAGCATTGTTGAAATAATTGATTGTAATTCTAATTGTTATAGCAATATATTTTCCTGGCATCTAATAGATTATTCTGATTATTCTAGTTTATGTAATACAGTTGGTGGAAAACTTGTGCATGGAGCTAAAATATTCATAAATGATAGCATATAAATGATTATATTAGGCAATAACTTAGTGCTTTAACCAATTAAAATAATAGAATATATTTATATCTTTTAAAGAAATTAAAAGATGCTACATTCAAAATAAACTGAATTGTGATGTTCAAAAATATAGGATATTTGTTTACTTTTATAAGAAATTTTCCAGGTGAATAAGGAAGTATTGGCTGGTCAGATCAATTCATTTATGTCTTTCCATTGTTATTTTGAATTTACATTTAAGGTAGTTTTATGTTAGTTTTTTTAGCTCTATTCTCCTTCCACCACTTTTATTCATCATTTTGAAATTTGAATAAAATTCAGTTCTTTGAGTAAATATGATGATATTGTGTTAAGTAGAAGAAAATTCAGAATTTTTGATATCTACTTCTCAAACAAGATACCAAGACTGCTAAATCCATTCAAGACATTTGGGCTGTGAATGGAGAAGATATTTTCAAAGAAAGAACTGCACAAAAATGGCTTACATGCTTCAAGGTGAGGAAAATTGACCTCACAGACTCTCTGCATTGTGGCCAACCCACTCAGTTCAATGAGGATCAATTCAATGAGCTCATCCATGATGATCTGTACCAAACAACTATGGCTTTGGTGAAGCAGATGGGATGATCCCATGACATTGTTAACCATCACCTCCACTTGATGAGCAATCCAGATGAGAAAGACAATGCCAGGAAAATGGCATACTCCCACACACAACAACACTTATATGTGCATGACTATTCTGACCAAAAATGGTATTCAAGAGCTAGGCTGAGAAGTTGTATCACACACCATATTCTCCTAATGTAGCACCTTCAGATAAAGGCTCTTTTTTTTTACTCTCTGACAGAATGTGAGCGATTTCATTCTACAACGATGTGGAACTGAAAACACAGCTTCATGAATTCTTTGAGGCAAGACCCAGTGATTTCTTCTGTCAAAGCTTTAACAAGCTAGTAGAATGCTGAGATATTGTGAACAGTGAACTAGAATATATTTTCTGAGTTCAAATTCTGCCGAGGTCGACTTTGCCTTTCGGGGTCAATGAATTAAGTACCAGTTACACACTGGGGGTGATCTACTCGACTTAATCCCTTTGTCTGTCCTTGTTTGTCCCCTCTATCTTTAGCTCCTTGTGGGCAATAAAGAAATAAGAATATATTTTTAACTGATTTGTTAAAGTTGTTCATGAAAAATAAAGATTATGAAAAATAAAGATTAAAATCAATGAAAAAACAACAAATGCATCTGACAACCCAATATATGGAGATATATCAGATATATCAATTAAATCGAATAGACATAAAAAAAAACATAACTTGGTTAAGATATTAGCTATGTCAATGTTTTCAAATAAATACAAATTGTAAAACTATCAAGAATAAATAAATAAATAAAAACTAATAATTAAAAGGTACATATACATTATTAATAATCTAAGATTTGTTTTAACTTTGTCTATTTATTGGATTGTGAGTTTAAAAAATAGATTTTGATATTAATAACTAAGGACATTTAGTTAGATTATAACAGCATCTGCTTTGATTAAATGTTGCTGAAAGGAAAGGTGAATAACTATTCATATTTTGCTGAAAGCAAATTGTTTAGGAGTTTCTTCCTGGAGTTTCAGTTCGGGGATATATTATATATTAGTGAAATAACTTAATTAATTAGAAAGCTCAGCCGGATATAGGTAGATGAGAACATTACATATTGTCAAGAAGTTGTGAAAATATTTAGATTAATTTAATAAAAATGTCTTTCTTCATTCATATATTAAGATCATAGAATTACATTAATGTAATATGCACATGCATGTGTACGCACAAATACTCAAGCACATACATACTCACATGCACACACACACACACGTTTTGTAGAGTCTGTCCTGGTATCTTGTCTATTCAAGAAATTTATATCATTCGATACTGACATGTACTAGAAAATCCTGTTTATGGACCAAAGATTTAAATTCTAATAAGGAAAAATAAAAATTTTGAAATCGTCACAACTCAGATACAAACTTATAAAACATGCTCATCTCAGAGCTCTAAACCTCAGGACTACATATCTAAACTCTAGCAATTCATGTCTTTACCAGTAGTCTAGTGGTTGTGAGTTGTATATACTATAACAGTACATTTAAGTCACAAGTTGGTAAGTATTATAGATTTTCCTTATCCCTGGATTCCAAGATTAAAAATGACATATTTCCAGGATGATACATGATTAAAAAAAGTTTATGGCTTTCTTACCTTATTTCTCATGAATAATGAATAAGGAGTTATAGGACACAATGGTACGATACAGACAAGATAATTTATTGGTATTGTAAAAGTTTCACAATGCATAGTATTTTGTAACAATGCAAATATACATATGAATAGAAGGATTGAAGAATAAGATATTCTAATGATGGAAATCATGAAGGCAACAACAAACGAAAATGATGTACAAATTAAATTAACAGATACAAACAACAATATCACTAGGTTAAACAAATTAATATATGCAACAGCTACTGACATTACTGCAGGAAATACTCATGCAGATATACGTGTCTAGGAATATCAAAAGATAACAGAAACCAAACGTACCAAAAAGGTCACCAACATCATCATCATCATCACAATCACCAACATTTAAAGTCTGTTTTCCATAGCAGCATGGGTTGGATGGCTTGACAGGCACTGGCTATGTCAGGAGGCACACTAGGTTCCACAGTCTGTTTTGGCTTGTTTTCTACGACTGGATTCCCTTCCTAGTGTTAACCACTTCACAGAGTGCATTGTGTGCTTTTTTTCATGGCACCATTACCAGTACTTTTTATGACACCAGGACTGATGCTTTTTTAATGTGGCACCATCAGCTACACCAATGATTTTTATGTGGTACCTTGGTTTTAAGGTCTTAATTTTGTTGTGGTGGGTGGGTCAATCCTCAGAGGGAAAAGGATGGAAAGAAACAGATAAAAAAAAGGGACATACATACTATTGAAGTGTAACATAACAATAATACCTGAAACAAGAGATCTTCACCAAACTGCAAAGCACCTATCTTCGTAGAAAGCAACAATGCTTCTTGGAAGTAAATAACAAGTTGATTCCAACCAAAAACAATTTTACTAAGATATAAGTAAGAATTAAATAGAAATTAATGCATAACCAACTGCAAGACAAGTAGAATTCTGAGACGGAATATAAAGGGCAAGAGATGATATTGCTTAAAATGATAGACGCAACTCAAGAACAATCATGGAAGGCCATATCACCACAAGAAGAAGTACATCATCATCATCGTCGTCATCATCATCATCATCATCGTCGACATCATCATCATTTAATGTCTGTTTTCCATGCTGGCATGTGTTGGATGATGCTATCAGGTCATTAGTAATGAAATGTTCGAGTTTCTTATGCACCAAGTTGACAGTCGTTAACTCTAATGTTTTATCCTGACAATTTTTTGTTTTACAACATTGAAGAGTTACATTATCACTTTTCGAAACGGTGTCTGATTATATTGAGTTTTCTCTCGTAAATCAATTTTTGTGAACCCATGGATAGATAAAAAATTCTTGTTGTTTATGAATATGAGTTCTGTAGTGGAAACAATGCATCCCACACAGCTTGAAACATCAATGAGGCGTTTGATGAAGATGCAGCAAATGATTGCACTGTACATCGATGGTTTGAGAAGGTCTGGTCTGGTGATTTTACTCTTGAAAATCAGCTCCATGGTGGATCTGAGACCAAGGTGGATAATGATGAGCTGGAAACTGGAGTGGAAGTGGATACATCTCAAACTACACAAGAGTTAGCAATACGATTCCATCTGTATTGGACCATCTGAAACAAATCAGCAAGGTAAAACAGCTGGACAAGTAGGTACCACATGAACTGAAAGTGCATCAAATGACATGTCATCTTGAAACTTGCTGTTCTTTGTTGTCACGGCATAAAAGCAAACCATTTTTACATTGTATTTTTGTGTGTGATGAAAAATGGATTCTTTTCAATAGCAAGCATTCTGCACGAATTATTATTAAATAAGAAACAATAAGATGCCAAACATCTGGTTAAAATATTTAATATGAGCACAGAAAGTACAAGAACAGATGTTTGATAAAATACTGAATGAACCAGAGATCATTCATGACTTGCTTACTGAAGTTAAACCATCTTAACCTCAACAATTAAAGAAGCAAACTATAGGGTCATAACCTGTCTTTTTTGCGGCTTGCAGAACTTGAGCTGTAATAATATCACATAGAAGAGATAAGCATCTGGAAAAAAATGGATTCTGCAGTGATCAATTATTTATTAATGAAGCCATAATTGAAAACTGTAGCAGAAAGAAAATGTACCTGAGGGTGGGATGGATTGACTACCAGAAAGATTTTTTATGGTGTTCTCCATGTGTGAACTAAGAAACATGAGCCATGGATTAAGTTTCACTAATAAGCAAATGCATTAAGCATGTCTTGATTAAATGTCAAACAATTTGAGAGATACAGACAAAAGAAAGAATTATACAAAGTAGTCCTATTTCTATATGAAGAAGAATATTCTAAGGGGAGAAACTATTTCCAATTCTTTTCTGTCTGGATGACCACACACTGTTCATTGCAGATGATAAGCAGCAAGAAACACTGATACAAAGAATGAGGATTAATCAAAAGAAATTATATGAGATTAGAATCTGAAAAATGCACCAGGCAGAGTAGTGTATCAAACAACAGCATTAGCAACAGCAGTAAAAGTAACAACTTCAGCAACTCAGTTGTATTATAACAATGCATGTGCTTTTATTTTCTCTGCAAAAATTACATGTTGTTAAAGATACGAAGTTAAAGGGATGATGTTACTGCATGCTTGCAGTAAAAATCCCTTCTTAATTAAGATTTCTCACTCAGATGAAGAAAGAAGACAGGATCGAGGAACATTTGTAATTGACTGCCATAGAAAAGGGAAGATAACTTCAAGAAATTAAGAATTAATTTATCAAATTAATTTGCATGCCTGGGGAGAGAAAACACTGATCTTTGTGGGGAAGGAATAACTAAGGACGTATCCAAAATGATTGGATAGCAAAAATAACCTTTTTAAAGTAACAAAATTAACTTTCTTAACATCACTAGGGAAAAATGCCCTGAGGGCAGCATCTCTGCTTTTTGGTTACATCTTAATTCTTGGATTGGTTATTGTCAATAATCAGTTTATCCATTTATCTTTTCAAGACAGGTTAACATCTGTTATAATGATCAGTATTGTGTAAGATATACACAATCACACACTAGTATGCAGGCATGCCACCAACAGTGTTAATGATATAGGAAAGTCATCGCATGCAAGCATTTTAATCAACAGCAGAAATATACACACTAGTCTCATGATCATATACAAACGCATCAGATCTTCTACACATATACACAAATGCATCAGATCCTCTATACATGTGCACAAACATGCAACACAAATGTATAAATAAAAACAAAGGTCATAAAAAAAAACTGTTTGAAAACTAGTAGATGCATATGTGTGGGATGAAAAACTTCTAATACTTTCTAAGAGAGGTACAACAGTAGAAATTTAAGAGAAGTTAGTCAATTAAATTGTTGGCAGTGCTTGTCTGGTGCATTATTTTAGCGACACTAGAAAGATAGAAAGCAAAATTTACTGCAGTGCACTTAAAGGCTGCAACTAAAAACTACCAGGCCATAAAGACTCTGCCTTTCTATCACTTGTAAATAAAAAGAGGGCAAAAGATAGACACAATAATCAAAATCACAGCCTGTATATGTGAATGTATGTATGTATATATGTGTGTGTGTATGTATGCATGCATTTATATATGTATGTATATATATATATATATATATGCATGCATTTATATATGTATGTATATATATATATATATATATATATATACATATATATATATATATATGTGTGTATGTTTCTTCTTTTTTTTAATATTCATAAATTTTCCACTAAGGAGGGAGCTGGTTTCCAACAAAGATACAAGTCTCCATTTTGGTGCTGTAGTTAACACAGACAAATTCACTTTTGGAACTTGAGAAAAGTCTTGCATATTTTAACTGTTCCTCTCACAGCTTACACTTGTACTGTACGAATTATTTGGTCGATTTCTTTTTCTGAAAATCCCAGTTTATCCAGATTCTCCTTAAAGCATTTACTAACAAAACTTAGTGCTCCAATTATTATTGGCATGAATATGAATTCATAGTCTGGATATAGAAGCTGGAGGTTTTGAGGCAGTGGTCCATAGATATCCTCTTTATCTTTGATTTTCAAAGAGATATTTTTAACTGCAGGGCAGCTGACCTTTATGATGGCACATATCTTTCCCCATCTATCCCAAACAACAATATCCAGCCTGTTATGTTTACATTTGACAGAAGTTTTGATGAGAATATTCCACCTGTATTCCTGTATTCCTTGAGTTGGTGTTTATGAATGTATTCCATAACAGAGGGATTTTTCTAGTCTTGTTTCCGGATGGCTTTGTAAATTGTTTTAGCAAGAACATGCTGCACATGTATGTATGTATGTATGTATGTATGTATGTATGTATGTATGTAGTATGTATGTATGTATGTATGTATGTATGTATGCATGTATGTATGTATGTATGCATGCATATATGTATGCATGTATGTATGTATATTTGTTGTTGTTTAGGCCCAGAAGACCTTTCTTGCATGAATAGAACTACGATCAAAGACATTCCAGCCTTGATCATTTTATCTTTTTGTACATATATATCTGGGACTACAACATTCCAAGTACTCTTTTTTTATATTTAACATTAGATGTTTTGCAGGAGGCTTGGTTATTATTTTTAACCAGAAAACTTACTGTAGGGAAGTCTTCTAGTTGGTGGCTGGTGTGGCTGCATGAAGAATTTATATCACCCTCTCTTTCTTTCTCTCTTTCTGTCTTTATGTATGTATATATGCATTCATGTATATCACTTGTGTCCACTTTAATCCCCAACTCAAATTATGTCACACTTTTTCTACTTTAGATTATTTACCAACTCACCTACAATTTCTCTATTACTGTTCTGTCGCTCTCTCATATTCACTTTGTACAATAATCTCATAACTCTCTCTCTCTCTTTCTTTCCAGATAAGGCAACCATGTACTTACTTCTACAGTAAGTACCAACTCCTGTCTCTCTGTCATACTTTTGTATTCCTCAATACTACAACTGTGAAGGCATGTTGCTTAGTAGTTAGGGTGTTGGCCTCATGATCGTAAGATTGTGGTTTTGATTTCTAGACCTGGTGATGCATTATGCTTTTGAGCAAAAACACTTCATTTCATGTGACTCCAGTCCACTCAGCTGGCAAAAATGAGTAATCCTGCAATTGACGGATGGATGACCCATCCAAGTGCAGAATATATACACCACGAAACCAGCAAACCAACTCCTGTGAGTCAGCATGACTTGAGAAGGTAACATTTAATACTACAACCCCCACACAGTTGAGACATTTTTGTCATGCAAGCATTTGGTGACCACAACAGTGCTAGTGCCCTGATAAAAGCACCCATTACACTTTGTGAAGTGGTTGGTGTTAGGAAGGGAATCTAGCTGTAGGAACCATGACAAATTAGACACTGGAGCTAAGTGCAGTAATCCGGTTCATCAGTTTATGTTCAACCATCCAACACCTGTCATAATAAAAAAAGAAGTATGATGATGATGATGTTGATTATGATGATATGTATATATGTATGTGTGTGTACATATATATGTATGTAACAATGTGTGTATGTATGTATGTATGTATGTATGTATGTATGTATGCTTGTCTATTGTACCATAATGTAACAGCTTTCTCATGACTGAATGTAATTCAACAAATAAAAAGAATTTTAAAACAAACTGCTAAGCAAAAATCGTTCATTTAAATATTTTAACGAAATATTTGGCTTTCAGTTTTTAAATACATTATTTTCTTAATAGGACTAAAATATACATTTAAAAGTAAATAAACCAAATATAGAAAAAAAATGATATAAGTAAATTATTTCTGATTTGTGAAAAATAATATTGTCAAGAGACAAGCGATGATATCAAAAATCAAATGATATGAAATGACTTGTATATATATATATATACATATATATATATACATACATATACATGCACACATACATACACGTGTATATATAATATATATATATATATATATATGTATATATATGTATGTACATATATATATATGTATGTATATATATATATGTGTATATATATATATATATATATATATATATATATATATATATATGTGTATGGGTGGGGAAACAAAACTTGGAAGATAATAGATAATTCACCAAATTGTTTATATTACACAACTAGCAACCTAACATAAAATAATTTTAACACAAGTTTATAGGAATATAAAGAGACAATTTATTCACTATGTCTGCCTTCATTGTCCATCACAGCCATCATACACTGCCTGAAGGTGTCACAGTACTTCATGATGAAGTACTTAGACATGATGTCTCACTCTCCCCTCAAGATTTTCTTAAAATTATCAAGACTTGGATGTAAAGTTCTTTTTTGGTAGTGTGCTCCAATTTTCCCCAAAGGAGTTTAAGTCGGAGCCAGAAGAAAGCTAGAAGTTGGCAGGGCAAAAGTTGGCAAAATTGTCTTCACAGAATTTCTGCACTTTCTTCACCGCATGAGCAGGAGAATAAACTTGGGTCCACACATAATTACCGTTGGGGTAGTTAGACTTCAGCAAAGACAAAATCTTATACTGTAGGACTTTATAATAAAGGTCAGCCCCTATCTTTTCCCCAGACTTGAAAAAATGGAGCATCTTTT
This sequence comes from Octopus sinensis, assembly GCF_006345805.1. Taxonomy (NCBI): domain Eukaryota; kingdom Metazoa; phylum Mollusca; class Cephalopoda; order Octopoda; family Octopodidae; genus Octopus; species Octopus sinensis. Next base: position 47,012,241 of record NC_043000.1, read on the forward strand.
TTTCTCTCAGATGCCACAACTACCAGTGTCATGACTTGAGCTAGAGGTTTTGATCCTAAAGATGCCCTTTACTTCAGAAGGTGTCTTAGCAATGTAGCGATCATTGTGACATTGTAAAAAAACATTAACAGGAAAGATATTTTCATCTGAAAATATTTTGATGGTTTGTCCATTGTGCTTCAGGTTTCGCAACACTGTTTTGGCCCTTTCATGTCTTTTGGCTTTCATTGCATGAGTCAATAGGTATCTTGGGGTCCTCACATATCACCCCAAATATAAATCAATGTGAACAGCATTTCTGATGGTCTTTGGATCAACTTTCATGTCCACGGACAGTTTTTTCATAGATGTTGTTAGGTCTTTCGAAATTTTGGATCTGAGAGATTTAAGAAATGCATTATCCCGTTTTTTTATTTACGTATCCACTTTCTTGCTTTCTCTTGATGCCTCCTGTATCCACCATTCAGTTCTTAATGTTGTAGACAGTGCTCACAGAGGCCTCAAAAGTCTGAACACTATGTCTAATTTCAATCCTGGTACGAAGCAAATCTGCATTGCGTTATCTCTTAGCTTCTTAAGGGGACATGTTAGATTATATGACTGTAACTTCTGCTTACATTAACTCAATATACCCCCACCCTGATACAGAAAACAATATTTTAGTATTTACGGTCAAGAAGATAGAAAATTAAGGCTTCCAAAATATTCCAAATTTCACTGGATCTTCGTCAAGAAATCCACAGTGATTGTTGAGTTTATAATTGATGAAGGAAATGGAGGATGAATTTAGTATGAATCTTTATCTAGACACAACGATCGTTTCGACCCATCCGGCAGCTGTGCTTTAGGGGTAGGATATTATGCATCTAGCTGTGTTGCACCAATCAATACAGGCTGTGTCACTTCAAGTGATTAGGGTAATACATACATATATATATATATATATATATATATAATATATATATATATATATATATATATATATATATATATATAATATATATATATATATACATATATACATACATATACATGTGTGTCTGTGTGTGGAGGCGCAAAGGCCCTGTGGTTAGGCAGCTGACTCGCTTCGTAGGATAACGGTTTCGTTGTGAGTGTTTATTGAGTGAAAACACCTAAAGCTTCTTGAGGCTCCGGCAGAGGGTGGTGGCAAACCCTGTTGTACTCTTTCACCATAACTTGCTCCCGCTGTTTCTTTCTGTTTCTGTTGTACCTGTGTTTCAAAGGGCCAGCCATGTCATGCTCTGTGTCGCGCTGAATTTCCCCGTGAACTACGTTAAGGGTACACGTATCTGTGGATTGCTCAGACACTTGCAAGTTAATTTCACGAGCAGACTGTTCCATTGATCGGATCAACAGGAACCCTCGTCGTCGTAACCGACGGAGTGCTACGATATATATATACACATACACATTGCACCATGATTACTAACACCAAACCTATGTACTTCTAATATCTTTTTACTTTTTATCCAAGCTACCGGTAAATATTTTCTGACAACTCAGATTTTCTGTTATGAATATCTGTTTATCTGTACGAAACAAATTGTATAGCAACATAAGTAATAAAAAACTATAACCCATTTTAACATCTAATCTCCTCCATTTACATAAATATGAATAAATTTGTTGAACTGTATTTAATAAGATAAATCATATACTTAATATATAAATATATGTGTGTGTGTGTATGTATATATATATATAAAACACATACGTATATATACATATATATGTATATTGTTACATCCTTATACAAGAACGAATTCATTGCAACAGTGTAGTAACAATATATTCAAAACAAATGGCAGTCAACACACGGAACGTAACAACAAGCCAACATACTAACTTGAGCTGTAAACTTTGAATTCCACCTTTGAACTATCAACACACGAACTGAGGAACTAGCATGAACTATCCGCTAACTAAGACAACCACTATTTACAAGTAATGATCCAATCCATTCTCGCCAGGTTTCGTCGTATTCTCACACTTCTCCCCTTTAGAGAATTCGTGTTCCGAAGAAAGAAAGAATTTATATATATATAACCCTTCTAGTATCATTCGACGTAGTTAATCTTTATTCTAACATCCCTCACAACCTAGGAATAGAAGCAATCACCTTCTGGCTGAATAACTACTCCTTTGAACTCCCGACTCGCATAAACAAAGACCTTATAATAGAAGGACTTAGATTTATTTTAGAAAACAATTACTTTATTTTTGACAATAATTTCTACAGACAAAGATCGGAAACAGCGATGGGCACGCGTACTGCACCATCTTTTGCCAACCTAGTGATGGGATACCTCGAGATAATACTCTACCAGATAACACTCGAGAAATTTGGAAACACCTTCTCCACCTATACCCAGAACAACTGGAAAAGATACCTCGATGACTGTTTCATCATCTGGGACAAAAGTATAGAGAAACTTGAGGAATTTAAAATACTATTAAATGGAATAAATTATTGTTATGCGTGTGGTTTGTTGTATTGGGAAAGACAACCAGTTTAAAACCATTGTTATTATTTAACGTGTTTATTGACGTTGCTTGATTACATGGACGACATTAGTGTAGTGATACATTGTTTACTTTTCACACAGTTCGTACTATTCACTACAAAATAGTGCCAAGAGTAGGGAGTAGTTTGGCATTCGCAAACACACAGATATGAATATGTAACATCCCTTCTTCTTGAAAAAAAAAGGGGTCTCTTAGCAGTGAAGACAACTATGAGTAGTCTCCCTTGCTCTATGGATTTTCATCATGTCTTTTCTTTTTCTTTAGCGGTATCGAACCGGTGGCAGAATGTTCTTTCTCCATCTGGTGGATCTTCTGCTTCGCACCGGTGTCTGAGGTGTGTTGTACACGTTTTCCTCGGCAGCTCTGGTGTTGGGAGCATGTGGGCCCTGTTGTTTCAGCTGCCTACCAGATTCTGTTTCTATCATATTTGATCTTGGAGTTTCAGCTCTACTGACAACCTTTGCTGGGATCCATGTTTTAGTTATGGGATCTTGAGTATGCACATGTTGTTCTCCAAGCATCTCAGGTAAATGTTGTGCATGTTTGTTGCAATGCCTCTGTGCTTGTTCTTGAGTGGCTGCTAGTTTGGCCCTTGTTTCTTTCTGGTCAATAGGAGGTTGAATCTTAGTTGGCAGGGTAGTTTTATACTTCCTGCCATTCAGCAATTCTGCTGGGGATTTCATATTAGCTCTCAGTGGAGTCGCTCGTAGGGACATAAGTGCCAGGTGTGGGTCTTCCCTAGTCTTCCGGCATTTGACTAGTGTTCTCTTCACTGTCTGCACCTGTCTTTCTATAAACCCATGACCTTTGGGGCAGTGTGGAGATGAAGTTGCAATATTGAACCCATATTCATCAGCTAGCTTTTTGAATTCTTGTGACGTGAACTGGGTTCCATTGTCACATATGATCTGCTCTGGTATTCCTTGCTCTGCTAGGAGTCCTCGGGCCACTGTAGTGATTGTTTTGCTTGTCAGGTCTTTCACTTTTCTCACAAATGGAAATTTGGAGTAGTAGCAGGCCATTATTAGATACCATTCTTGGCCTTCTGTGAATAGATCTACTCCAATAGTTTGCCATGGCCTTCTTGGGATGTCACCAGATATCATTTCCTCCTTTTGTTGTGAGGTTTTGTACTTTTCTATGTCTTTGTACATGCTCTTATTGGTTGTCACATTTACAATGTGGTGGACTTTTCTGCTTAGTCCTTCGATCTCCTTTTTGTTTGTGATTGGTGGTCGGTTTTTGATAGGCATATCACTTACAATCCTGCTTGGAGCTGCTTTCACTTCAGTATTGACCGACACAATATTTAACCTCCTGCAGGTATCGAGTCCAAGAATTGCTGGGCCTCCTGTTCTTGTGACATAAAATGTACACTCGATTGGTTTCCCTTTGTGTGTCCCCTTTATTGTTGTTTTCCCCAGTTGTGGGATTCTGGTACCTCCGTATGCAGTGAGGATTACATCACTTGGTGTGAGGATTCCTTTTCTGACCCTATCCTCTTCTGTCATATTTTCTGGGAACATCTTTTTGTATAAGCCGATAGGCAAGATATCACTCTGGGCCCCAGTGTCTATCTTCAGCCTTAAGTCTATGTTTGTTCTTTTCCTTCCGGCCTTCTTTTGAATTTTCATTGTCGTGTATGCCTCATCTTCTTTCCTTCGGTCGTCCTTTCCATTCTCATGCACATTTATTATGCCGATTGCTAAGAATTCCTCCTCTGAGGTGCTTTGTTCCTGTTGTTGTGCATGTATATACCTTCTATTTCTGCTCCTCTTTGAAACTTGGGGCTTGTATTTCTGGGATTTTGTTATCCTACACATTTTTTTCCAGTGGTTCAGTTTTCCACATCCTTTGCAGTGTGTACCGAATGCAGGACATTTTTCCGGTCATTAAATTCATGCTCTGTACCACAGTACCGGCATGTTCTTTGGTTTTGGGTTTGTGTCCTGTCCTTATATACAGTATCTACACTGCTATCTAGTGGGCTTGCTTGTAAGCTTAGTGAGGCCATTTGTTTGGTAGTGGCTTCAAATGCTCTTGCAGTGTCTACTGCTTCTACCAACTGGAGAGCGTCCTTACCTATGAGGGATTTTTGCACTTCTTTGTGGGCACAACCCCATATTAATTGGTCTACAATTCCCTCCTCCCTGTCTTTGAATTTGCATTTCTCTGCAACATTTTTCAGTCTTGACAGGAAATTGTCTATTGTTTCTTGTGGGGCTTGTTTCAGGCCCTGGAATTCGTATCTCTGAATTCTGTGGTTTGACCTGGGCTCTAAGTGCCTCTCAAATTTATCAAGAAGTGTATCTGGGTCATTGCAGTCTGATTCTGACATATCCCAGCTATTGTATAGGTCTATTCCTTTATTACCTGACCATAAAAGGATATAACTTACCTTTTCATCGTCAGTTGTGCCTTTCAGGAAACTTTTGAAAGCTAGTTGAGCTTTTTGTTTGAATTTTTTAAATTCTTCTACGACATCACTAGAATCCCAGTTCATAATCGGATGCAGATTCATCTGTACGGCGACGGGGGTCGCCATCTTGGATTCTTTGTTTATGTTTTCCGAAGACGAAGCGATGTTTTGTTTGTTGATTTCCACGTTCGTTGTGTTCCTGTTTTGTTTTAAAAGCACAATTCCGGATTATTTGTTTACCGCTGCCACCATGTTATGCGTGTGGTTTGTTGTATTGGGAAAACAACCAGTTTAAAACCATTGTTATTATTTAACGTGTTTATTGACGTTGCTTGATTACATGGACGACATTAGTGTAGTGATACATTGTTTACTTTTCACACAGTTCGTACTATTCACTACAAAATAGTGCCAAGAGTAGGGAGTAGTTTGGCATTCGCAAACACACAGATATGAATATGTAACATCCCTTCTTCTTGAAAAAAAAAGGGGTCTCTTAGCAGTGAAGACAACTATGAGTAGTCTCCTTGCTCTATGGATTTTCATCATGTCTTTTCTTTTTCTTTAGCGGTATCGAACCGGTGGCAGAATGTTCTTTCTCCATCTGGTGGATCTTCTGCTTCGCACCGGTGTCTGAGGTGTGTTGTACACGTTTTCCTCGGCAGCTCTGGTGTTGGGAGCATGTGGGCCCTGTTGTTTCAGCTGCCTACCAGATTCTGTTTCTATCATATTTGATCTTGGAGTTTCAGCTCTACTGACAACCTTTGCTGGGATCCATGTTTTAGTTATGGGATCTTGAGTATGCACATGTTGTTCTCCAAGCATCTCAGGTAAATGTTGTGCATGTTTGTTGCAATGCCTCTGTGCTTGTTCTTGAGTGGCTGCTAGTTTGGCCCTTGTTTCTTTCTGGTCAATAGGAGGTTGAATCTTAGTTGGCAGGGTAGTTTTATACTTCCTGCCATTCAGCAATTCTGCTGGGGATTTCATATTAGCTCTCAGTGGAGTCGCTCGTAGGGACATAAGTGCCAGGTGTGGGTCTTCCCTAGTCTTCCGGCATTTGACTAGTGTTCTCTTCACTGTCTGCACCTGTCTTTCTATAAACCCATGACCTTTGGGGCAGTGTGGAGATGAAGTTGCAATATTGAACCCATATTCATCAGCTAGCTTTTTGAATTCTTGTGACGTGAACTGGGTTCCATTGTCACATATGATCTGCTCTGGTATTCCTTGCTCTGCTAGGAGTCCTCGGGCCACTGTAGTGATTGTTTTGCTTGTCAGGTCTTTCACTTTTCTCACAAATGGAAATTTGGAGTAGTAGCAGGCCATTATTAGATACCATTCTTGGCCTTCTGTGAATAGATCTACTCCAATAGTTTGCCATGGCCTTCTTGGGATGTCACCAGATATCATTTCCTCCTTTTGTTGTGAGGTTTTGTACTTTTCTATGTCTTTGTACATGCTCTTATTGGTTGTCACATTTACAATGTAGTGGACCTTTCTGCTTAGTCCTTCGATCTCCTTTTTGTTTGTGATTGGTGGTCGGTTTTTGATAGGCATATCACTTACAATCCTGCTTGGAGCTGCTTTCACTTCAGTATTGACCGACACAATATTTAACATCCTGCAGGTATCGAGTCCAAGAATTGCTGGGCCTCCTGTTCTTGTGACATAAAATGTACACTCGATTGGTTTCCCTTTGTGTGTCCCCTTTATTGTTGTTTTCCCCAGTTGTGGGATTCTGGTACCTCCGTATGCAGTGAGGATTACATCACTTGGTGTGAGGATTCCTTTCCTGACCCTATCCTCTTCTGTCATATTTTCTGGGAACATCTTTTTGTATAAGCCGATAGGCAAGATATCACTCTGGGCCCCAGTGTCTATCTTCAGCCTTAAGTCTATGTTTGTTCTTTTCCTTCCGGCCTTCTTTTGAATTTTCATTGTCGTGTATGCCTCATCTTCTTTCCTTCGGTCGTCCTTTCCCTTCTCATGCACATTTATTATGCCGATTGCTAAGAATTCCTCCTCTGAGGTGCTTTGTTCCTGTTGTTGTGCATGTATATCCCTTCTATTTCTGCTCCTCTTTGAAACTTGGGGCTTGTATTTCTGGGATTTTGTTATCCTACACATTTTTTTCCAGTGGTTCAGTTTTCCACATCCTTTGCAGTGTGTACCGAATGCAGGACATTTTTCCGGTCATTAAATTCATGCTCTGTACCACAGTACCGGCATGTTCTTTGGTTTTGGGTTTGTGTCCTGTCCTTATATACAGTATCTACACTGCTATCTAGTGGGCTTGCTTGTAAGCTTAGTGAGGCCATTTGTTTGGTAGTGGCTTCAAATGCTCTTGCAGTGTCTACTGCTTCTACCAACTGGAGAGCGTCCTTACCTATGAGGGATTTTTGCACTTCTTTGTGGGCACAACCCCATATTAATTGGTCTACAATTCCCTCCTCCCTGTCTTTGAATTTGCATTTCTCTGCAACATTTTTCAGTCTTGACAGGAAATTGTCTATTGTTTCTTGTGGGGCTTGTTTCAGGCCCTGGAATTCGTATCTCTGAATTCTGTGGTTTGACCTGGGCTCTAAGTGCCTCTCAAATTTATCAAGAAGTGTATCTGGGTCATTGCAGTCTGATTCTGACATATCCCAGCTATTGTATAGGTCTATTCCTTTATTACCTGACCATAAAAGGATATAACTTACCTTTTCATCGTCAGTTGTGCCTTTCAGGAAACTTTTGAAAGCTAGTTGAGCTTTTTGTTTGAATTTTTTAAATTCTTCTACGACATCACTAGAATCCCAGTTCATAATCGGATGCAGATTCATCTGTACGGCGACGGGGGTCGCCATCTTGGATTCTTTGTTTATGTTTTCCGAAGACGAAGCGATGTTTTGTTTGTTGATTTCCACGTTCGTTGTGTTCCTGTTTTGTTTTAAAAGCACAATTCCGGATTATTTGTTTACCGCTGCCACCATGTTATGCGTGTGGTTTGTTGTATTGGGAAAGACAACCAGTTTAAAACCATTGTTATTATTTAACGTGTTTATTGACGTTACTTGATTACACGGACGACATTAGTGTAGTGATACATTGTTTACTTTTCACACAGTTCGTACTATTCACTACAAAATAGTGCCAAGAGTAGGGAGTAGTTTGGCATTCGCAAACACACAGATATGAATATGTAACAATGATAATATACAATTCACGATGGATCATAACGAAGAAGAATTACCATTTTTAGACATCCTCATTAAGAAAACCGGCAACAAAATAGAGACAGATATCTACTATAAACCGACAGACTCCAAACAATACCTACCCTTTGATTCATGCCACCCACGACACACTAGAATAAATGTCCCTTTTTGTTTAGCTAGAAGGATCTGCACCATAAATCAGACACAAACACCCGACACACACGTCTCCAGGAACTTAGAACCACACTCAAATAGAAACTATCCACAGCCCCTAATAGACAGTGCAATCCAAAGGGCACTCAAATTAAGTATAGAAGACCTGAGACAAACAAAACAAAAAAGAAAGAACAATTAAAAACCCTTCCCTACATCTCTACACAAACCCACTCAACAATGAGGCCTTCAGCACCATACTACAAAGCACAGCCCTACTAAAGGGAAACCCAAAGATGAACCGGATCCTCGAAACACACACCATCATTAAAAGTAAACGGCAACCAAAATCCTTGAAAAGGATTTTAACCCAAGCTAAACTGCACTCAACATCAACCACAAACCAGCAGTTAGAAAATGTGGAAGGCCAACTGCGGAATCTGTGTCATCTTGATAGAAGGTTCAGAATTTATACTAGAACAAGGCCATCAGTTCACCATTAGAGCAAACTTCACCTGCGCATCAGAAAACTTAATTTACGTCTTAACATGCGCAGGCTGCAATAGGCAGTATATAGGCCATACAAAAAATAGCTTACGTAACAGGATGGCGGTGCATAAATCACAAATTAGAAACCCTGAATACCGGAAAATACCGGTCAGCGGACACATAGATAGACGTGCTGGAAATGTAAATCCGAAATTTACAACTTACCCGCTTTATAAATTCAGTGACAGCGTAACCTTTACGCAACGTCAAAATAAAGAACTGTATTTCATCAAAAATTTAGACCAAGTTTGAACACCTGGGCCAGGAATATTAAAACAAAACATTGGTCCTCCGAAAAGGAGAAGC
>NC_043000.1:47026414-47048914 GCF_006345805.1 Octopus sinensis
TCACATAATGTTTAAGATTTACCATAGTCTGCCATTCTTCTACGGTCGTCTGTAGAGATAAACCTTGGTTCACTTGCTCCATTTTCGAGAATATAAATGATTTGCACGAATATAAATGATTTGAACATATCCTTGGTGAGATCCTGGAGTTTGAAATTTTCGCACATACATTTGACTACTCCGGCGTTAGTGATAAAATGCTCCTCCTCTGTTTTTATTAAGTTCCAACACTCAATTCTAGTGTAGAATAATGAACTCCTATCACAACAAAATTTTGAAAGCAAGTTCCACAGTTTCTTGGAAACCAATCTCACTCGACTTTAAATAAAGTTACAGTAACGCTCATGTTCGGCAGGAGCTACATTGCTTAATAAAAGCCTTCCTTTCTGCTCCTCCGACCATGACTTGCATTCATTGTTAAAAATTTCCTTGTATCTTCTATAATATGCGGGAAACATAATACCTTCCTCCGGATTATACATAAATTCAGAAATTGCGTTAGCCGTGCCATCTGGCGTAAACAAGCTTACTGGATTTTCAAACTTTGCCGACTGTAACTCAATTAATTGTTGTTGTAGCATTTTGTTTTTGCAACTCCTGTAGTTGTTCCTGTTGCATCTCTTGAAGCTGTACGACTGTAGCTAATTGGTTTTCCATGACACAGAAATTGTCTAATAACTAATGTAAGTTTCGAACGATCCTCGTCGCCAGATGTTATATCATTTTGGACAAACGAATACACTGCAACAGTGTAATAACAATATAATCGCCCCCACCCCCCCCAAAAAACCCAACAGTAACCACACGGAACATAACAATCTTTTAAGAACAAACAATCCAACAGGCTAACTCGAACTGTAAACTTGGAACTATCAACACACGAACTGTGGAACTAACTCGCTTACTCAGACCGCTACTATTTATATGTACTGGTTCAATCCATTTTCACCAGGGGACGTTGTACTCTCGCACAACAAATATATATATATGCTTATACACACACACATATGTATACATACATATATATATATATGTATACAAATATGTGTGTGTGTGTACATATATGTGTGTGTGTATATATGTGTGTGTGTGTATATATATATGCATTTATGCATACATATATATATATGTGTATATATACGTATGTATATATATATATATATATATATATATATATTATATATATATATATATATATATATATAATATTTCCTGTATTATTTGTACTTGAAAATGATGACCGGTTTTCTAATTTCATATTTAAATTCAAAAGCAATAATGCTATTCTGATTATAAATATTTCACAAATATAATAAGATGTATTATTAAGTAAACTTCAACAACTGGTTGCAAGATATGAATACATGAGGGAATAATTATCCACGCATAGTGTTCCTCTCACAAAGCTCAAACAGATGCTTAATATGCATAGTGATAATGCATAAATAGATGTAAAATATCTATAGAGAAATCCCTCCTTTGTTGGTGAGATTTTAGATTTTCATCCACTAAAGATAGTTTCAATAAGGAAGTTCTACATATAGAACAAGTATTAGCTAATAATGGGTACCCTTGCAGCTGATTGTTCAAAGAATTTGTTTCTACATCCTTGAATATCTTGGCCTAGATTTCTGGCTTAGATGTAGGTATAATTTTGAGCCAGCAATACTATATATATATATATATATATTTGGTATTACATATAAGAGCAAGTACTAAACTGACTATGCAGACAGGTAAATAGATCTCTTAAAATTTAGTTCAGTGAATCGTATGTTGTGTTGCATCTAATAAAAGGCTAGCATCAAAGACCTATTTCTTTTTACATACCAAAATGCAGACGAAACCTCTTGGGATATCCATAATCTTTACATGTAAATTCCAATGTTTCATTAGAAATGTCTTATTGCGGACAAATGTTGCTGGTAAAGCATATTTTCTTTTCCCATACTTCTTCAGTTTTGGGTGGTGGGTCTATGAGCTTTCCCTCCTTCCTTCTTTCTTTTAACTGTTTATATAGTTTTAAGTCAATGCAGGTATACTCTTTTGTGTCATAAATTTTTGACTTGTGGAAGCACAGCATGAATTGCCTCACTTACTCAGACTGCTACAATTTATATGTAGTGGTCCAATCCGTTCTTGCCAGGGATGCCGTACTCTGACACTGCATATATATAAATACATATATGCTTATATATATATATATGTATATATATATATATATATATATGGTGGAAGCACTCCGTCGGTTACGACGATGAGGGTTCCGGTTGATCCGAATCAACGGAACAGCCTGCTCGTGAAATTAACATGTAAGTCGCTGAGCACTCCACAGACACGTGCACCCTTAACGTAGTTCTCGGGGATATTCAGCGTGACACAGAGAGTAACAAGGCTGGCCCCTTGAAATACAGGTACAACAGAAACAGGAAGTAAGAGTGAGAGAAAGTCGTGGTGAAAGAGTACAGCAGGGATCACCACCACCCCCTGCTGGAGCCTCGTGGAGCTTTAGGTGTTTTCGCTCAATAAACACTCACAACGCCCGGTCTGGGAATCGAAACCGCGATCCTATGACCGCGATTCCGCTGCCCTAACCACTGGGCCATATATCATATTAATAATAATAATAATAATAATAATAATAATAATAATAATATTAGGGAGTATAAACTCCAAACTTACAGGGAAGAATTCAATTTTGTATTAAATCAAATTTCACAATATAAATATAAAATATATATAAGTTAGAGAAAAACCACTATTACGTAATTCAAACACTGATAGACGTAAAACATACCATAAAGAAAAAATAAAATATATTATAAAACATTTACCTAGATCTCAATAAAGTACATTATAATAAACAGTATATAATTAATTAATTAATTAATAGTATATAATTGATTATATACTGTTTATTATTCATTGTGATCTAGGTAAATGTTTTATCATGTATTTTATTTTTTCTATATGGTATGTTTTATGTCTATCATTGTTTGAATTACATATTAGTGGTTTTTCTCTAATTCATATATATATATATATATATCGTCATCATCATCGTTTAACGTCCGTTTTCCATGCTAGCATGGGTTGGCCAGTTCAACCAGGATCTGAGAAGCCAGGAGGCTGCACCAGGCTCCAGTCTGATCTGACAGTGTTTCTACAGCTGGATGCCCTTCCTAACGCCAACCACTCCATGGGTGTAGTGGGTGCTATACATCACAGTGATAGATTTCATATAATTATGAATGTTCTGATCTTCTGAGTTGGCAAGCTATCAAAATTATTAGCAGCATTTCACCCATCCTTATGTTCTGAGTCTAAATACCACTGAGGTTGACTGGCTTTCATACTTTCAAGGTCAATAAATTAAGTACAACTTTAGCACCGGGGGTTGATTTAATTGACTTTACCCCTTCCCTGAAATTGCTGGCTTTGTGCCAGATATGAAACCAATAGTCTGATCCTCACGTTCATTTATACTGAACTTTTTTCTGACTCATTTGAACAAACTTTTGATGATCAAATTACTTGAATATATATATTGATTTACAATATCTCATTTTTTATAAACCCCTAGCAATATCATCATGATATTGTTGCCTGCATTGCACCAGATTCTATTTTATTTCCTCATACTCTTTTATTCTTTTATTTGTTTCAGTCATTTGACTGAAATTTGACGGAAATTGTCAAGCAAATCGACCCCATGACTTATTCTTTGTAAGCCTAGTACTTATTTTATCGGTCTCTTTTGCTGAACCACAAAGTTACGGGGGACGTAAACACACCAGCATCGATTGTTAAGCGATGTTGGAGTGGTGGGGACAACCACAGACACACAAACATATGCACACACATACATATATACGACGGGCTTCTTTCAGTTTCCGTCTACCAAATCCACTCACAAGGCTTTGGTCGGTCCGAGGCTATAGTAGAAGACACTTGCCCAAGGTGCCACGTGGTGGGACTGAACCCGGAACCATGTGGTTGGTAGGCAAACTACTTACCACACAGCCACTCCTATGCCTATATCTTATTAATATTCAATGCTATTATACCTTAATAGACACACAAACACACACACAACAACCGGGTTGTTGAATAAATTTTGCCAAGGAGGTTAGCAAAATTCATCAATTCCAGTAGATGATTGGTACTTTAGTTTATTGGCCCATTAGGATGAAAGACAAAGCTGGCCTCAGCAGAATAGTCTCAAATTTCATTGGAGTAAATCGATGACATCAACCTTAGTGTTCAACTGATACTTATTTTATTGATCCCAAAAGGATGAAAGGTGAAGTCAATCTCAATAGTTTTTGAGCTCAGAATGTAAAGAGTTTGAAAAGGGGTTGCCAGGCTTTTTATCTGGCATGCTAAAGATTCCACCTTAAATAGGCTATAATACAATAGAAGGACAAAATCACACACTCTTGTACAATTATGCTGCACTCATAAAAGAAACCCAGATATATAGTATTGTATAAGAGCTAATGCACTCTGGTTATAAAATGGATGAATATAATATGTAAAACCTCATTAAACAGAACACCATTTGTATCACACCCAACCACAAGCTCATGGTTAGAATGTATTACAATAACACTGGAATGAAAACCTTGTCAACGTTTAACTACAAACTAGCAAACCCCAAAACAAATTTCATACTATCAATTTAATATTTGGTTTCAAGAAGGTGATGAGCTGGCAGGAATATATAGCATACTGGGCAAAATGCTCCGCAATATTTCGTCAGTCTTTATGTTCTGAGTTCAAATTCCTCCGAGATCAATTTTGCTTTTCATCCTTTTGGGGTTGATAAATTAAGTACCTATTTCTTTATTACCCACAAGGGGCTAAATACAGAGGCGAAAAACAAGGACAGACATAGGTATTAAGTCGTTTACATCGACCTCAGTGCGTAACTGGTACTTAATTTATCGACCCCGAAAGGATGAAAGGCAAAGTCGACCTCGGCGGAATTTGAACTCACAACGTAACGCAGACGAAATACCGCTAAGCATTCCGCCCCGCGTGCTAACATTTCTGCCAGCTCACCGCCTTGATAAATTATGTACCAGTTGTACTGAGGTTGATCTAATTGACTGGCCCTCTCCCCAAAAATTTCGGGCTTTGTGCTTTGATTAGAAAAGAATGTTTGGTGTCAATGAAAACTGGAAAATTGCAAACTTAATAGCTCAAAGTGTTACATATGACATACAAACACAATACATGCTCTTTAGTTGATCATCCACCTCTTATGAGGAGCCATTGCAATTCCTTATAATATAATACAATTCATAAAATAGAATAAAATGAAATAGAAAAACATAGTTTTTCTATAATTTTAACTCTTTCATTACTGTATTTATTCTGAAATGTTCTCTGTTTCTTTCTATTACTTTAAATATAAAAAAGAATTTAGTAAAGTATCTTAGTTATCATTCAGCTAGTGTTAGGAATATAAATTGTGACTAAGGTTTGGTGGAAGATTTTAATTCAGAACTTTTTAAAACAAGACATTTGTACTCGGAGCCAGAGCCAGTTTCGGCCGGGTTGGTGACAAAAGGGTTAATTGAGTAGCAAACAACAAACCTAAATTAAGCAGAGACACATCACATGTACACTTAACAGCTCTTTCTTTATATAGTTGACTGAAATTTTGTGGGAGGGCATTGGTCAATTACACTGATCTCAGTGTTTGACTGCTATTTAAGCTCTTTACTCTTTTACTTGTTTCAGTCATTTGACTGCGGCCATGCTGGAGCACCACCTTTAATCGAGCAACTCGACCCCGGGACTTATTCTTTTGTAAGCCCAGTACTTATTCTATCGGTCTCTTTGGTCGAACCGCTAAGTAACGGGGACATAAACACACCAGCATCGGTTGTCAAGCAATGCTAGGGGGACAAACACAGACACACAAACACACACATGCACATATATATATATATATATACGACGGGCTTCTTTCAGTTTCCGTCTACCAAATCCACTCACAAGGCTTTGGTCGGCCCGAGGCTATAGTAGAAGACACTTGCCCAAGGTAGCATGCAGTGGAACTGAACCCGGAACCATGTGGCTAGTAAACAAGCTACTTACCACATAGCCACTCCTGCGCCTATCAACTCTGAAAAAATGAAAGGCAAAGTTGCCCTCAGTGAAATATGAACTCAGAATGAAACGATGGATGAAATGCTCCTTAGCATTTTGTCTGGTGTGCTATCAATTCTTCCAGCTTGCTGTCTTGCAAGTACAATAAATAGTGATTTCAAATTTTGGTGGGTGGGGCTAAGTCAATTACATCAATCCTAGCACTCAGATGGTTCTTATTTTATCAACCACAAAAGGATGAAAGGTAAAAATCAACCTTGGCGGAATTTGAACTCAGAAAATAAAGATGGCTAAAATGCTGCCAAGCAATTTGCCTGGCATGCTAATGATTCTGCCAGCTCACCACCTTAAGTACAATTAATTACGAAAACTGTCAGGATTTACTGTTTTACAATTTACAATCCAGTATTAACGATTTTATCAGTTACAAAAGTATTCCCACGACTCTCTGTGATCAATTGCAAAGCACATGTGTCAGGCACTATTTATGCCATCACTCTGTTTTGACAGTGGGACTATGAGAGTCTCAAATACAAATGTTTCAAACTGATTTATAAAGACCTCATAAGTAAATAAAATCGTCCTTAACATGATCAAACTCAAAAATAATTTTTTCTGTAACATGACGTGTTTGAAAGAAGAACAGTTCCCTATTTACACAAACACACGAATTTGTGTGTGTGTACATGTGCATATGTGTGTGTGCATGCATGTGCACATGCACGAGTGTATTTTATATACAGAAACTTAATTGGTCTCACACATTCTTATTACTTAGCCTAAGTCAGCCTTGATTGAGCTTGCTTCTGAATGAAGATATTCCATCAGTGACAACCTTGTCAGTTTAGCTGGCTCAGTGCATTTAGGACCACATTACACAATATTACATACACCTTCTATAGCAGTAAAAGAATAGAGTATATTTTGATAGATATATGGCTGTTATATCTAGCAGAATGGGCCAGCAAATAGAGATTACTTCATTGGCTCTCATGGTGTTGTCAGTTTTATGTTAGTGAATGTAAAAAATGGAAAACAACATAAGTATTAATTGCAAAACCACTAAATGGATTTTAAAACCAATGAACCAGCAAATATTACTTTTGTAGTCATGAATCATGAAATATTGTTTTTATTTTTCAAATGACATATAGACAAAATATATTTTGTAGACAATAATAATGACTTTGTTGTTTAGTTCCATCTCAGCCCAGATAAAAAAAAAAGCAAACAAAATTAAGATCTAAGTCATTCCAGTCATGACCATCCTGTCTTTATTCTTATATGCAAGGAATACAGGACCACATTATCCAATTTGTATTTTTTTCTAAAACAGTAAAATGTGATTTGAGAAAGATTTAGTTGCTATTTCTAGCAGGTTGAGTAACTCTGTAGAGAGTCCCTTTTGACACAGGGACAATAGTTTTTCACAGTTGTACATGGCCACAAATTCATAAGAAATGTAAAGTAATTAATTGGCAGAGGTTATGTCAGTATATATTAACGTAGCTGGATGACTTAATTAGGAAGGCTTGTATATGGACCATGCTCAGCTTGCCTGAAATAGCAGCCAAACATCTCTCAAATCAATTAAGCTCTACAGCTTTATAAAAGAAAAGGACATATTCAATAATGTAGTTATAGACACCATCTAAAAGCATGATGTTATGTCATAGCTGAAATGCTTTAATGAACTGAAAACAACAATAGTCACACTGCTAATATTGATTTGAACAACCTCAGATCGAGGAAGGATACAGTTGAATTCAAGAGAAGTGAAAATAAGGAAATTGATTTTAAATTTTTGGCACAAGACCAGCAAGTTCAGAGAAAGTGGTTAAGTTGATTACATTGATCCCAGTAGTCAACCGGTATTTATTTTAATGCGGAGAGCTGGCAGAAACTTTAGCACGTCGGGCGAAATGCTTAGTGGTATTTCGTCTGCCGTTACGTTGTGAGTTCAAATTCCGCCAAGGTCGACTTTACCTTTCATCCTTTTGGGGGTCGATAAATTAAGTACCAGTTACGCACTGGGGTCGATGTAATCGACTTAATACCTATGTCTGTCCTTGTTTGTCCCCTCTATGTTTAGCCCCTTGTGGGTAATAAAGAAATAGGTATTTATTTTAATGACCCTGAAAGGATGAATGGCGAAGTTGATCTCAGCAGCATTTGAATTTAGAATGTAACGACAGACAAAAATATTGCTAAGCATTTCACTTAGTATGCTAGCGATTCTACCAGTTCGCCACCTTGGTGAAAGTAATGTTATTATTGGGTACTTTAGTCTATTGTTTCTTCCAACCTACTTCTCTCTTTGTGGACAATAATAATTACAGAAACAAAAGAAAAATTTGTTTTCGAATCTGACAACTTACAAGACTTGAAATTTCAAATCCTCTCATTGGTCAATAAGTCAATATCGTAAATCAGCTTCTGGAAATCATCAAAAGGACTTTTATCGATTTTGTAACTTGTAAACCAAGCCAATGTTATCAACCTATATAAATCATTTGTCAAAGCTGACCTCAAGTAACTCTATACATGCATACAAAGACAAAAGAAAATCCACGAAATGACAAATCACTTCAGCTAATTTAGCTCTGTTGACAGCTCAAAACACCAGACCTAATGACATGTGAGATGTACAGAAGGTGTTAGGACTTATCATCAACATCTCTTAACAAATTTTAACTGGAGGGAGATATAGAAATATTTTACCTTACATTAGCAGAATCATTAGAGCATCAGACAAAATATCTTGCTGAATTTAGTCACAGTCATCTATGTTCTGAGTTCAAATCACACCAACGGTGACTTTACTTTCCATTCTTTCCAGTTCTGTTTAATTAAGCAATCCTTCCACTTCAAATCTGTGGCATCATATTCAAATTATTGTTACTATTGTCATCAAGATGGTGAGATGACAAATGCATTTGGGCACTGGACAAAGTGCTTAGTGATATTTTCTGTCTTTATCTTCTGAGTTTAAATTACACCAAGGTCACCTTTGTCTTCAATCCTATTGAGGTCGAGGAAATAAGTACCAGTTGTGTATTAGGGTCATGGCAGAAATGTTAGCATGCTGGGAAAAATGCTTAGCGGTATTTTGTCTTTTTTTACGTTCTGAGTTCAAATTCCGCCAAAGTCAAATTTTCATCCTTTCAGGGTCGATAAATTAAGTACCAGTTGCATACTGGGGTCGTAGAAAGGAATATTATTATTACTATTGGTTTAACTCAGGTTCATTCTTATTCCTGGTAGAATATATGTGGTAGCAGGTTATAACCTGTAACCTTAGGCATCCACAAACTTTCAATAGTTTCTGAAGTGCTTAAGACCCTTCTGATAATCTTTCCTGTCCCTAAGAGGCAAGCTTTCCTTAGAAGCACTACAGATCATTCTATTCCAATTTCATTCAATCATTTATCTATATCTTTACTTCCAGTATTATTATTATTATTATCATCATCATCATTATAATGATATTATTATTATTAATGAGTGAGAAAGTAGTGCATGACATCAAAGTGACACTGGGGTAAAATATACGAAGCCCAGTATACCCACCATGACTACCTTTCTGATAAGGGTACACCAGGCACATGCATCACAACCATATGTTTGCGAATTATCCAAGCCCCAAAGAATTCTTCTCCACTCATGGCTATGATGTGCCCCCACTACTTCTGCTCACGATCAGATATGCACATAACATCAACCACTAAAGAACATGCTCAACATAGACAGTATTTTATGTAGGATATGGGCAGTTCCCTTGAGCACTATCTTTTGAATTTCTGCCATTTTGGGGTTTCCTGGTATCTGAGCTAGTTAGCAATCAGCCCCTTTTGCTATCATTCCTAAGGCACCTCTGACAACAGGTATTGCTTTAGTCTTCATTATTTATTATTATTATTATTATTATTATCATTATTATTATTATCATCATTCTATGTTTGACTTATGCTTTACATTTGTACAAGTTGGCTCCAAGTCTCACCCAGAGACCTCAAGAGACAACAAGTTGGAAGTTCATGTTGGTGTTATGCCTAGGGTGCAATATATTTGGTTTTGCAGTGTTGTACTAGTGAATGTTTAAGAAACCATAAGAAAATTATGCTAGTTTTTAAAATTGAGATTACAGAGAAAGTATTTTGCGTAGGATATGAGCAGTTCCCATGAACACTATCTTTTGAATTTCTGCCATTTTTGGGTTTCCTGGTGTCTGAGTTAGGTAGCAATCAGGCCATTTTTCTATCATTCCCAAGGCACCTATGACAACAGGTATTGTTTTAGTCTTCAGGTTCCACATTTTGCTGATTTCTATTTCAAGATCATTATATTTGCTCAGTTTTTGGTAGGTCTTGACAGATATGTTTATATCGATTGGTTATTATCATTATTATTATTATTATATTATTATTATTATTATTATTATTATTATTATTATCGTTATTTTTGAGCAAGAGAGCAGCATGTCCCATCAAAGTGACACTGGGGTATATGAAGCCTAATATACAAAGTGGTATCAAAAGGTTACCAGACTAATTATGCTTAATAGAAAATAACCTATTTACCTAAGTTTTAACATCTTCTTCGAAATAGTCACTTTGCACAGCAGTGCACCAGTCCCAGCATTCCTACCACTTTTGGAATCCAGCCTGGAGGTTGTTATCTGTAAGCAAGTCAAGGACCTTCTGCAATTCGCATTGGATTTCGACAATGGTCTTAAAGCAGAGACCTTTGAGCTGCATTTTCATCTTGGAAAAGAGATGGAAGTCCACAGGGGATAAATCTGGCGAATAGGGCAGGTGCAGAAGTGGTAACATGTCATTTTCTATGAGAAGCTCATGAGCAAGTTGACCTCAGTGAAGAATCCAATTCTTCATGCTCAACAGATCGAGTTGTTTTTGACAAATATCCTCCCTCAGACACTTCAAAATCTCACAGTAGAAGTCTTGAATAATGTTCTGGGATGAATTCTCAATGCACAGTACCGCATTTCTGAACGGTGGTGCTCATGGCAAGTCTTCCAGATCACTCATCATCTTCCAAGTACGTTCTTCCACTTTTGAAGTACTCATGCCACTCAAAACATTGCAATGTTTCGAGTGGCATAGGTGCTTCACATACAACCCATTGCTTCATTGTTGTAAGCTTGCTGAAGCTTACTCAATGTCTCTCAAGCACACTTCCCAAATTTAACACAAAATTTCACAATGTTTATTTTTGTGTTCCTATCCATGACAAAATCGTAGACTACAGCATACATGTGATCACTAAAATATAAATTTCATAACTTGTGAAGTAAACACAGCAATGTCACTTGGTAAACTGCTTCATGAAGGTCACTGCTAACTCCCACTGTGTATGGAAGCATGTGTTACCATTTGTTGGCACACTACAGAAATAGTCCTGGAACAAAATACCCATGTTTCCAGAGGTGAATTATTCAAACCTGAAAGAATTCCTCTCAACACATGGCTATGATGCTTCCCCACTACTCTTGTTCATGATCAGAGATGCACACATTGTCAGCCACCAAGGGACATGGTCAAATGGTTAAAGTCAAACAACTGACAAGCAAATCTGTGGCATTGAGCAGAATATTTGTTGCAGTCCATCTTTTATACAAATACAAAACAAGCACATGATAACACTTCCAATCAATTAAGATCAGCAGCCATGAGAGCCACTACCTGGCATTGCATCAGGGTATTTATTGTTGTTGTTGTTGTTTTTGTTGTTAATAGTATCATCGGTGGCAGCAGCAGTAGCAGTAGTAGTAGTACTAGTATCATTATTTACTACTAACCAAAATGGATGTTTTTTAGCTGTTTTTAGTTCAATAGCATGGAATATAGTCTTTTTTTAAAAAACTTAGTCATACACAAATGCTTCAAAGATTTTTTTTAAAGTTTACTTATACAAATTTAGACACATTTTTATACAATTTCTCTTTTATTTACACAAAAATTGCATGCTATGAAAATTCCCAGTCATACCGGCTATAAAATGAATTAAAATCATAGAACATACATGTGAAAGGAGTACAAAATATTGCCCATCGGAATACACACATCAAATGCAAAAGATAAGTAATGACAATGCCATTAAAAATACCACAAGTATGAACAACACTTGTGATTCTTTTGTTAATGACAACAATGAGAGTCAAAGAAGCATTTTTACTGCACCAAGGGAAATAAAGGAACAAAACATTTGGGAATGACAGGGTGATAGAGAATTGACATGGGCAAACTCAAAGAAAAAGCGATTGTCACATAAAGATAAGTTAGGTGACTCAGTTCTTACTTGTTTGAGCAGTATATACAAGAATTGGAAAAGAAGAAATTAACTGTTTGTGTACCCTAAGAAATACCACGGCTTTCAGTTGTGTTCAGGACAGCAATTAGCCATCCTATACAGTAAAACCTATTGGAGTGTTTACCTGGTTTTCATAACCAGAGATTGAAAATTACAGCAGAGGGATGCATGATGTTTCAAAATGGTCAAGTGAGTGATGCTTAGAACACTTGGAACTAAACTCTAGCAAAAAATATGTTTGAAATTTGTCTGTTATAACAAGCATTTTCAAGTCTTGTGCATCTTTCTATATAGACACATATGCAAAAAGATCACACACAAATGCAGACAAAAATCATACATATATATATGAATATGCAAAATAATATATTCACATATATACATAAATATGTATGGTTGTATCAAGGCTTTCAATTAGGCTCAGAAAAGCAACTCACCGTCTTATGTATAAAGCCTACAGGAGTGTTTGCCTGGTATTTCTAACCAAAGATTAGGAATTACAACAGAGTGAAATTCTAAGGAATACACTTAGGCTAAGATATAATTAAAAAAATAAAAAGGAAAACATAGATATCCTAGTAAGAGTCTCAGCATCATGTTGGTACTTGACTCATTGTCACTTTTGTATTGTAATATGGTTGTTGACCGTGTAGAAATGATGAGAGGAAATATGTAGTTAAGCTGAACTTAAAAGTTCCACTGCCTTCTGAAAAGCACAGATCCATACAGGGGCTGTAACCTGTTTAGGGTGCAAAAACAAATGGCATGGGGTAAAGATGGAGGATAAAAGTCCAGTTATTATAGCTGTCAGTTGTATATAAAGGTTTTTTGCTATGAAGTGCTGAGCAAGTGAAGAAGGGAAAAAAGTAAAGACTAATAGGCCTTGTAAGAAGCATATAACCACATAGTACACAACAAATAATTAACTATAAGTCAGAATATGCAGAGCTTTAACATGAGGCTACATGATATATACGGTACTGAGATAAACAACATGTATATATGTATGTATGTCATTATTCAGTTTATTTCAAGATTTCTTGCCAATATTTCTTGCCAATAGAGAAAGAACTGGTTTCTAACCTAGATCCAAGATCAGCAGGATATTTTTGTTTGTATGTATGTATGTATGTATGCATGTATGTATGTATGTATGTATGTATGTATGTATGTATGTATGTATGTATGTATGTATGTATGCATGTATGCATGTATGTATGTATGAATGTATGTATGCATGTATGTATGTATGTATGTATGTATGTATGTATGTATGTATGTATGTATGTATGTGTGCGTGTATGTATGTATGTGTGCGTGTATGTATGCATGTGCAGATTTGTATGTATGTGTGCGTGTATGTATGCATGTGCAGATTTGTATGTTTTTATGTATGCATTATCATACATATAGTTACATATCTAGACATGCTCAAATATATTTAAATGATAAACTTCTGGAAAGTTTTACAGATTTTTACAGTTCCAGTGATAGATTGGATCTGTAGTCTTCAAATTAGCTTTCTCCTTTATGGTTTTTAGAAGCCCAATTTCTCAAGATCGGTATTTAGGTAGTATGTTACATATCCCAAGCCCTAATAATTACAGGTATAAACCTGAACTTGTAATCTGGATAGAGTAACTGCAGATCTTTCAGTAGTTCAGCATAGGTGTTCTCTTTTTCACTGATCTTCACCTTTATGTTAGCATCTGGTGGGCAGCTAATTTCTACAACTGTGCACAGTTTCTTTTCTCTATCTCAAATCACATCAGGTCTGTTATGCTTACATTTTATTGAGGTCTTCACCGAGACATTCCAAAAGTATTCCTTTGTATTATGAGTAGCTATGGCTTCTACCATACTGTAGGTTTTTATTTCTTTGTTCTTGAGATTATCATTCTGATGGATTGCACTATAGAGTGTCCTAGCTACAAAGACATGTCTCATCGGTAGATAAAACTGTGATGACATTTTCGGACAACTGCTTATGATGTGGGTAATATCTTCAGTGTGAACTTAACAAAGTCTGCATTGGTTGTCACTCTTTACGGCTTTACCTGCATCTCTATCGTTTTGTGCATCAGGTACTTGGTTGATATTTCCTGTTCCTGGATTGCAAACGCATACCCTTCAAAGTGGGAGGTAGTAATCCGGCTGTTGGTCCATGTTAAACTGCTTTGATGTTCAATGTTGCCGTCATCATGGAGCTTTCTAGTAACATATCCATGCATATTCTTCTGCTCATATAGGCTCATCCTTTCATCTGATGATATGTTGTGGTAGAGTCATACGACTTATTTGGATATGTATCAGACAAAGAGTGCTGCTCAAGGAGCTGCCTACCAAGTCTTATGATGTTATCAGCTTCATGTATGCAAACTAGGTCAAGTGATATACTTCGACACTTGTATGTACGTATGTATGTATGTATGTATGTAAATGCAACAAACAGTTAATTATTTGCTCATTTCTATTTTAATTTCTTCCTGATTGAGTGGTTCCTCAATTTTGATGGCATTGATGACTGAGAAATCCAATTCTCAAGCAAAACAGGCAGGAAGAAAGACATCAATTTAGAGCTATTGGAAGGCATGGTTGCTGTTATATGCATTTTCCATGCATTTACTATGCACTTTTTATGCATTTACTATGCATTTTCAGTGCATTTCTTTTTACTTCAAAAATATAAGTTCTAGTGGTGACAGAGTAATGTCAGTTTGAATGGTATTGGCCTTTAGTTTCCCAGTTATTTATGTATTTATTTATTTTTACCAAATCTGGTTGATTTTATGTGTTGACTTATTTTGTAACAGTGTAGAAGACATATTTTTCAGGATAGTTAATTCAATGAAGAGACTTGACCAAGAAAACTCTATTCTTTCCTTCTAATAACCCAAGTTTCTCTAAGGTAGCATCTTTGGTTATGTAGTCCTCCTATTTGATGTTAGTGATTGAGAAAAGATTGTGTTTATAGAAACACTCCAATTTTTTTGTTATCCTGATAATAAAGTGTGCATATCGAGATGACCTCAGCTGATAAACTATCAGTGTTATATTTGGGTTATATCTTTGCTTGTAAGACTTGTTTACAAGTTTTCCAAGTGCTGAATGGACAAATCCATTTCTATGTTTCACATCTTTGTCAGAAGTAAATTTCTTGGAAAAAAAAGGTTCCTAGAAAGAGAAAGCAATTAACTTGTTCAAAAGTTATATCAGAAATGGTGATGCTGAGATCTCAAAGACTGGTCTTTGGAGCAGAGTAGGCAAAGATTTTAAACTTCTTGATATTCTTTGCTAATTCATCCCATGCATCAGTAAAGTTATAGACTGATGTAGCAGAAAGCTGCATTGTCAATTGCTTATTGAAGTTATGAGATGCATTAAATGTTATTAAATGGACAAGCTTGAAATCTGGGTACGTCAAATATTTCCCCATCAAATAATGTCTGATATGAGCACCAGGAATGTCTAGAGGAAGTTCAGGAAATGCATTGCAAACAGTTATAAGGAAAGAATATAGATTCAAGAATGCAGCATTCTGATTGGTAAAACCAGTGACATTTCTTGCCATTTTAGGCATGATGTTTCAAATTAACCAGGAGAGCGATGCTTAGAACACTTGGAACTAAGTATCAGCAGAAAAGATGTTTGAAATTTGTCTGTTATAACAGTGTTTTCAAGTCTTGTGCATTTTTCTATATAGACACACACAAATAAAACATACTCACATATATACATACATATACATGGTTAGATGTATATTTATGCGTGTATAAACATATAAGTATGTATATATCTATGCATGTAAATATTTATCTTTTTGTGATCTATTTCTCCCTTTTTCTCCCTCTGCCCATTCTCTCTCTCTCTCTTACTCTCTCCATCTCCCTCTACTTCACATACGTACTTTAAAACTTTTTCTTCATAGTGTTTTTCATGTTTCTGCTGCTCTCCCATTTTCTTTCATTCTTTCTTTCTTTCTTTCTTTCTTTCTGTTTTTCTTTCCTTCTCTTCTTTCAGTTAACGCACACAGAAAAACAACCATGCAATTTAAATTATCCCCAATACATATGTGAATTCACACACACATATACAAATACATACATACATAAATATGTGTAAATATATATGCGTATATACGAATATATACATACATACATATATATATACATATAAATATATGTGTGTGAGTATGTACACAAACACATAAATACACACAAACATGCACATGCTATATACATATGTATCTGGGTGTCAATATATATGTTTATATATATATTAATGCTCAGAGAGGCACATATATATAAATGCATGCATATAGGTATATGTATATAGAGATAGATATCTATGCACACACACACACACACACACATACACACATACACAAACATATACATGTGTATATGTATATATGAGTATGTATATATATGTGTGCATATAAATATGTATATGTATTTATGTGTGTATATATATATATATGCATGTATAAATATATGTGTGTGTATATATATATATATATACATGCATACCTCTCACATAAACTAAAGTCTGATTGCACAAACTGATATCACAGATATACACGCAATAAATAAGAGCCTATTTGAAAGGAAAAGTAAACAGATAAGACTTCCTAGCTAAGATATGTAATGCACATCTTAATAAATCCTTCTCTCGACACAACCTTTCCCTTGCTGAAACCTTTGATAGTGGCATTCGTTGAAAGTAGGGGTGGCTGGCAATCACGGCTTTTTGGCTAAACATGCATATGGCTATACGCATGTTTTTTTTATTCCCTTTTGTGTTTGTATTTTGCTCCTCTTGTTATTGTTCTTCACACGCACATGCACACACACACTCATACACACATGTATGTATATAAGTGTGTGTATATATATATATATATATTATATACATATACGGTACATATATATACAGTACATATATATACATACATATATATATGTATCTATTATATATATATATATATATAATATATATTATATATATATACATATATATATATATACACATATATATATATACTATATATATATATATATATATATATATATATATATATATATATATATATATATATACATACATACACATATATGTATGTATGCATGTTTGTATACAAACATATAGATTTCTTTTTCATCATTAGCTTCTTAGAAGGTGGTAAAAGACAAGAGGTTGGAATGTAAAAGAGAAAGAAGAAGGCCAAAGTAAAGAAGAAAAAGATGAAAAAGAAGAAGGAAAAAGAAAGGAAGGGTGGAAGATAGAAATGTATGTGTAATATGTATATGTGAGTTGGAAAAGAGTAAATTGAAAGAACATAGAGGAGGAATAAGAAAGAAATGATGCCAGGTAAGGCAAGAAAAATGAAGGAAGGGTTCTTCTTTCACTCAACATATTTATCTTGTAATGTAAACTGTCATCATCATCATCATCATTATCATCATCATTATCATCATCATCATCATCTCTGTTGTCATTGTTGTCAGTACTGTTATCATTTAATGCCTGCTTTCATTAAATGATGATGATAAACGTTACAAAACATATACATATGTATATGTATATATCTTAGCCTTTACTTGTTTCAGTCATTAAACTGTGGCCATGCTGGGGCACCACCTTGAAGAATTTTGAGTTGAATGCATCCAACCCAGTATTTATTTTTCTTAAAAGCCTGGTGTCTATTCTATCAGTGTCTTTTGCTGAACTGCTGAGTTACAGGGACATAAACACACCAGTACTGGCTGTGAAGCAGTGTTGTGTCTGTGTGTATATCATCATCATCATCGTTTAGCGTCTACTTTCCATGCTAGCATGGGTTGGACGGTTCAACTGGGGTCTTGGAAGCCAGTAGGCTGCACCAGGCCCAGTCTGATCTGGCAATGTTTCTACGGCTGGATGCCCTTCCTAACGCCAACCACTCCGTGAGTGTAGTGGGTGCTTTTTACATGCCACCGGCACAGGTGCCAGACGAGGCGGGCAAATGGCCACGATCAGATGGTGCTTTTTACGTGCCACTGGCACGGGGGCCAGGCAAGGCTGGCAATGGCCACGAATGGATGGTGCTTTTTATGTGCCACCAGCACGAGATACATATACAAAATTTCCTGCAATTTTCATGGTTTTAGAGTTTGTCAGCAATGAAGGACATGTGGTGCATCCTTACGCCTTTCTACAACGCCTTAGAGTTAAATCTGCGACCTACATTGAGGTCTTGGAAATAACTATTAATCTCTGGATAGACAGTGTATGCAATGGAAAGCCATATGTGTTTCAGTAAGACTCTGCACTATCACAGATCACTCTAGTAACACAGGATTGGATGGCTGAAAATTCTCATTATCACATAACCCCTATCGTTTGGCTTCCTAATTTACCAGATCTCAATCTATTGGACTATTACATGTGAAGCATTGTTAAGAGAGAGATCAATGAACATGCCCATAGCACCAAAGATTCTTTGAAGGCTGCCATAGTCAGAGTAATGTCCAAAATGAACCAGGACCACTGGATTCAAGTATATAGATGATGTAGATTTCATATAGAAGCAGTTGTTGAAGCAGAAGGTGGCTTTATTGAATAACATTTATAGAAAAGGAGGTTTATTTTTATCCTTACAGCATATTTTGATAAATAAAGTTATTATTTGTTATTACATATCTGTTTTTTTTTATAAACATAAATCTGTCCTCAAATATCTTATACACCCTGTATATATACATATATATATATATTTTATATATGTGTATGGGAGTGGGAGTGCATATAATGGTGTGTGGTATGTGTTCGGAGTGGGAAGGTGTGTGTGGGTGTAGTGGTGTGGGATGTGAGTACTGAATTGAACAGTGTGTATGGGTGTTTGTATAGTGGTATGTGTGTGATGTGGTTGCTGAGTTAGGCAGTGAGTTAGGGTGGAGAGGAGGGGCAGTTGAATGTGAGAGGTGAATGGGAATCTGTGTGGAGTTGGTGTTAGATGAAGAGAAGTAGTGAATTGAGACCATAAGAAGCAAAGGAATGAAGGAGAAGATTAATTTCTGTTCATGGTGAAGGTGGGAGTCCAGGTGAACTCTGTGGAAAGACAATCCAAACACAGATAGATGCTGTAGTGAATGACTGGTGAAGAGGAAGTAACATGACACCAGGGTGTTATTGCCAAGTCTGATGTCTCAGAGCTGCTCAGTGAACCAATCAGCCAAGCAGATCCCTTTTGACCAATGTACAGGGAAGGACATTGGGGTACAGACAATAAGGTCAGAGGCAGTGGGAGGAAGACAGGAGGAGGAAATGAAGTCGTGAATGGTGGAAGATAAAGTCTGTTGGCAGTTAGGTGTGGGATTGGAGAGCAGAGGGCAATGAAAAAGATGTCTTGAAGTTGGTGGAGAGCTTCAACCTTGTAAAGGTCTGCATACCATACCACTACAGCTCCACCCTTATAAGCCAGTTTAATGATGAATTCTTGGTGATGTCAGAGACATCAAAGGACCTAAAGTTCAGCTGAAGAGATGTTGAAATGTCAGGGACTCCTGCGAAAGTTGAACCGGTCCATATACATAACCAAAATAACATAGGTGAGAAGCAGTTTGTGTTTAATTCTGGACATGGCAACATGAACATCACCTTCCTAATGATACAACTACAGAAATAGGCATAGCTAGGATAATCTTTGCTACCTATCTTTTCTGGAAGTAGAGATAATCTTTGATAGGGTTTCATGTTTAATGGTCTGGGTATTGCTAAAATAACTAAAGCTGAATGAATGGATTATGAAATCCATGCATCCATGTAGAGAACTGCCATCAGTGAGGTGAAATATAACAAGAATTTCAGCATGGAATTTAGCATGCAAGTATGGGTACATCAGGTTTCCATTCTCAGTTCCATCCAATTTATTAAAGTGTTCCAAGCCATTACAGCGGCATTTAACATTGGGTATCCAAAGAAACTGTTGTATAGTGGTGATCTAGTTTTTAAAGTAGAATCTGTAGAAGATTTGGAGAATAAATTGCAGAAATGGAAATTAAATCTCAAATGGAAAGCCACAAAATATACATAGCAAATTTTAAATTTTTCTTAAATAAAAATAAAAACATGATCTCTTTACTATCAAGGAAATGTGCATGCTCAGCATACAGAAAAAAGAGAAGGTCGAAATGCCAAATGGTTTAGCCAAGGTAAATTCTAGAGTTACAAGAGGTATAGAAGAATAGTACAATTATTGTCAATTAGAAAGACAGGTGCAGGAATAGTTAACAATATGAGTACACATAAAATAAATACTATCAAATATTTGTATCATCACAAGTGGATACTAATAGAACGAGTTAACTCTACAGTGCTATTGATGTTTATAGTTTTAGCATATAATTAAAATGGTATTTATTTACTGCTACCTTGACTGGACCATTTGATAGTAAACTTTTGCATCAATTATTGGACCAGGTGGAGTAAAGCAAACAAAAGACTGGCTGTTTGGAAGGTAGTATGATATGCAATAATTTAAACTGTCAAACATGTATGTCTCTAGGGTTTGTTTTCCTTTTCTTAACCATTATTGTTTCAACAAACTAATAGTGAGTGCTTTCATTTTCTCTGAAGAGTTCCAATATGAAAAAACTTCTCTGAAGTTATCTCCCATACCTGTAAAGGTAAACAATAATGGGTTAGCACTTAACCATGCCACACAATATTTCAGTTATAGCAGGAATAGCTTAAACATCTTCTCTGCTGCATTTGCAGTAAAGAGATAATGAACAACACATGCAGAGAAAGATGTGGCTGATTCTGTCCATTACTTTGCCTGTAATCGTTACACTTGAGCTGTATATGTGACTATTTATTTTTTGCTTGGGAGCCCAGTGGAAGGTAAAGTTAGACACAGGTCTGAGAAGACTGATATGCTTTTACACTGCCTTTCATCCACAACATCTCTATCTATAGACAAATTATGTTAAAACAATTAGAACTGTTTTGATTTAGATATGAGGCCTCAAAGCTTTTGAAGTGTGAAACTGAAGGATTTTATAATCATATCAATATACTTTCTACAATAGGCACAAGGTCAGAAATTTTGGGGTGGGGTATAGTCGATTACAATGACCCCAGTTCTCATCTGGTATTTATTTTATTGATTCTGAAAGACTGAAAAGCAAAACTAACCTTGGAAGAACTCGAATGTAAAGACTGATGAAATACCATTATTCATTTAGCCCAGTATGCTAACAAATCTGCCAGCTTGCAATCATATCAATATCATTAACAGTAAATGAACTGATTCAGTCAGGAACTGAAACCCTTTCAAAGATTAAGTTTCTTTTGTTTTTTTTAAATTTTTGTTTGGAAGTTTACATCTTGGATTTACAACAATCTACAACTGTAAAACAAGAACAAACAAAGAAAAACATCAATGTTCTTACTTCTCGCATAACTTATAGAAATAGTTTTAGGATTTCTGACTATCTATTTTAAGTTTTCAGTGTTGAAGAAACCAATTTAACTTCAGCTTAATGGCAAAAATTCAAAGAAAATACAAGCTGGAAGAAAAATAAAAAGGCAAAAAGAAGTAGATAGATAGAAAGCTACAACATCCTTCCATCCCACCAAATGCTACCAAGAGTTGTCAAATTTGTTGAAAGGCATTTTTTTTTTCCTGGAGAAGAAAGAAGAATTTTAACGTTTGGTAATTTACCAGATTACTGTTAAAAGCTGGGGATATAATTTGGAATAAAATATTCCCAAAAAAATTTTAAAAAGTACAAAGCAAAAAAATTCTGGTAATAGTAGTAGTAGCAGCTGTATAAGTAATGTAACAAGACTGACAATGCTTTCATCAATATCCTATACACTTTACACTAAAATGTCACAGAATTCAAAGAGTAAAACCAAAACTGCTCAAAACAAATATATAAATAAAACAAAAAAATTAGGATTAATAAATAAACAAAAAATATTACATTAAGCAAAAGAAAAGAGTTTTTAATTTGAAATATATTTCTGCAGTTAGTCTTAAGAATATATTGTGACACACAATTA